>NW_007247066.1:116155-144793 GCF_000164805.1 Carlito syrichta
CTGGAACTACAGGCGCGCGCTACCACACCCAGCTAATTTTTTGATTTATTATAGAGATGAGGTCTCACCAAGTTGCCCAGGCGAGTCTCGAACCCACGGGCTCAGGCAATCCACTCACCTCAGCCTCCCAAGGCAGGGGATTACAGACTGAGCCACCGAGGCCGACAATAAAGACTTTTTCAAATTAGAATATATACATTGATATTTCAGACATAATGCTATTGCACACTTACTAGACTATAATATAGTGTAATCATAACTTTATATGCACTGAAATACAAAAATATTCACACAATTTGCTTTATTGCAGCATTCTATAACCACACCCACAATATCTCTGAGGTATGCCTGTATAACACTTTTAACCATGTGCAAAGAAGCTACTGCTTTGATATTTACTTTGTCTGTCCTAACTTTCTAAATTGACTTCCTTTATAATGATATGTACTAAGTTATTTCATTTGAAAGAAATATTTTAAATATAATGTTATTATGAGTAGAGTTTCCAGAGTAATGCTCTAAATAGCTTATACTTTAGCTTACAACTACAATATCAAGAAAGTGAAAACATTAATTTATTTTGGTTAAAAACACATATACTTCGATTCTTAATATTTTTGAGAAACAACTTTGGAAAGTTTGGTTACCTATCTAAGCTGGGTTTCTTCAGCTCTCAAAAAAAAATCTACTACTTTGTCCTTACCTTGATGGAAGGGAATATATCTTAGTCCTAGAGAAGATAGCATAATATACTTCTGATATACTAATTGTAATAGTATACATATCTGACTCTGAGATATGTGTAGACAGTAGATGGACTGGTTATAGATTTTAACCAACCTTCATACAATCTATATAATTAACTATTTTTGTTGAGGTTGTTCTACAGCTCTGAAATACTTTTACTACCCTATCCTTATGCTACAAGAAAATTATGGACAATTTGTTTCCATGAAAACCCTGACCATATGGCCCATGGATGTGCATCAGAAAACAATAAGCAAATGGCAACCCCTCAGCCCACAGTACTTGCCTGCAATATCAACTGACTGCCTTTCAGCACAGCTTGTTTTCAAAAAGCATGAGTTAGCAGATGCAGAGGCACATTTTGATATTTATAGCTTCAAAAACATTAATTCCATTATAAATTTGGAAATTTCACTTTACAGATGTTGACAGTCTGCATATCTTTGTTTATTTCTTTATTCTGTGTGATGATCATGGAGGGGGGAAAATAGTTTCTCTCTTCAAGTGACTATGTTGTGAGCTCATTCTCATTAACAATGCCACTGATTTTGATGACATGCATTATATGCATATAATTTTAAAATCTTTCCCCAGTTTTTAGTACTATAAAAAGCTTGATTAGGCAATTCGCTCTTTTCATTATGTCAACTAATAAGACATCCGTTGAAAGAACAGGGAAAGCCAAAAGAATGCATGAATATTCATATGGAATGCCTCTCTGAACGGGAGATGTCTAAAAAGACCAAAAATGAACAGAAGATATGCCAAAAACGTTTTAACTGCTGAGGGTAATAGCAAAAGCATTACCAATGAAATTCAAGTTACCTTAGCTCTGACGAACTCTTAAACATAGCATAAAACAAAGTTTCCTGTTGCTTCAAGAAACAGAGTTATTGTAGTATAGATGCCTGTATTACATAGCTTACTATAGAGAGTTTTAAAGACTCACTCTGGTTTTTAAGTATGCAATCATCTTGTAACCTATATTGTTGTTCTGCAAGTCAATATAAGCTTTATTTCTAATGGTAGGTCATTGTTTCACCAGAGGTTTGTGTACTGGGTGTGTACACCATTAATTGATGATCTTATGTATCTGCTTACCACACTAATAAAATAATGAGTGTGTTTCCTTAAGTGCTTGTTTTGTCTTATCTACTTTTTAAATTATGTACTAAAAAGAAATGAGAATATTATATTTTGAAAATTACCCAGTGTGCTAGAGTGAACCTTACAAATAATAATCACGCACACTACTTCAAAAGTGAAACTATCCTGAAGAATTTTTTTTTCTCAGAGAATTTTTACTCTACAAGAAGTGAGTTTTTCTCAGTAAAGTAGAAGTGGTACATATCAGTCTCTGAAGTCCAAAACTGACTCCTCCACCATTATGTATACCATCTTTTAAGTCTTAGTGTGCTACCAGGTAAGGAGAAAGGGGTCCTGAATGAGGAGACAGCTGGCAGCTGAAGACTAACCTCATCCACTTTATAATTTTGCTGTATTTTAGTTCTGCTACACACAGCACAGATATCAGAATGATATCATAGCAGTTCATAAAATTTGAATGAATTTAAGCTTAGCGACCTTGAAAGTCAAATTGTTCTGCCAGGTGACATCAAATAGTAGGCAATGCCTCTTTTCTAAGAGCGGCCAAGAAAAGGTCAGTCCATTGGGTGGTAGAGTGAAGCATTAAGTAGTACAAAAGTTTCATGAATTGTTCCTGTTCTATGAATCAATGCAGAAGAGTTTTATTATTTACTGTATAAAATATATTCTTATACTGCAAAGATCAAAAATGCAATCAGCACAAAAGTCCAAATAATCCATATCAAGGAATGAGGTAAACTCATCTGGATTCTTCCCAATGCCATAGAAGAGCAAACCTGAAAATGAACAAACCCATCTTTCTATCTCCTTGAAAATCTCTGGAGCATTTGTGAGATTTGGAGTTATTTTACTTTGTCTCAATTTATATTGGATATAGAAACTAGCTTATCAGAATTTTTATTATCATAACATAGAAAAACACAGTATGTCCTAGTTTTGTGATCCTGAACACATTTCTAGTTCAAGGAATAACATTTAATTTAGGTCTTGTTTCGAATTACAGCACATTAGGTCCATAATCAGGCAATAATATTTTTTCCTTTATACACAGATATGTACAGGTTTTGCAAGTAAATTGAAAATTAATTATTTTCTCCCTTGTTTTGCAGAACATTTTGTGTGCATGTATGTACTAAAAGCTTGAACAAATTTATTTTATTGTGCTAAAAGGCAAAGATATACTTGATGCATTAGTCTTCTAGTTGGCATAGGGCAAGGTTGTATAAAGGCACACAAATCAAACTCAACACCTTGGTGAAACCCTTGCATTGATGATTTTATTTTTATTTTTCTGAAAACAGTTGCAAAATTTTCTAAAAGTAGTTTAACTATTCTACTGCCACTTCTAGATCTGTATTTATCACACATTCATTCATGCCCTGGATTCTGATTGCTCACTATAACCTCATTTTTATGAGCAGCATGCATGAAATCAAACTATGTGTGAATTGAGATGTTGAAGATGGGATTGTAATTCTGTTGACTAACTTTTTTAAACAACCAAGAACTAAGATGAAGTCATATTACACAAAATGTAACTCTATTATGCATCATGCTCTAAAGGCATCTGTGTTATGTCTGTGTCACTAATAGACACACTATCTAAAAAACAAAGGACAGCAATATATCCAAGTACCTTTGATCTAACAACTTGTCAAGTAAAAATTGTATCCTTGCTTAGATTGCATGAAATTATACTAAAGGTTACTATTGATTCGGGATGGCCTATAGAGTCAGTCTAACAATCATGACATTAGATTTGCAACTTCAGAATGCCTGTAGCATAATCTTCTGAAATACTAACTCTAAATATGGGGCATGGCTTAACATCTTCAAAGAAAAGTGTTGCTGGATTTGATTATTATTCATGAAAGCAAGCACTTTCTGGTAAAATACCACCAGAGTTAACTGATCACAACAGATATCTGCAGTATACTTGTATTTTTAGGGCTTTTAAACATTAAAATGGATTAATGAAGGTGATTTTTTTTCTCTAAAGGTCTTCAAATTTAAAACTTGTAAATGCTTAGGAAAATTTGGTGCCATCCTTCCTGAAGGCAATTGCATGCACTCAATAACCTATGACATTATTACTTTTCCAACAAATCTCATTTATCAGTCTTATGAAAAAATATCTCTGGCTCATTTTGAAGGCTATCTTTTGATTAATGATAAGCACAAAGAAAGATATTTTGGAATATATCTTTTAATTATTTGAATTTTAGTTAGTGTAATCGGAGAAGAAAACTTGCGCTATTTCCTCATCTAGCTACAAACTATAAACAACCTGAGATTGTTTAAATCTGCTGGATGTTAGTTAATTTTGTCTTCAGCCATATTAAGGGGCAAAGACTATGGGACAACCTACAATCCAAAATGAGATGGTCCTCAAAATAGTGACTTATAAATATCAAGAGTTTTATAAAGTAAAGCTAAGAAAACAAACCAGCCGGGCTCGGTGGCTCAGCCTGTAATCCCGCGCCTTTGGGAGGCTGAGGTGAGTGGATTGCCTGAGCCCGCGGGTTCGAGACCCGCCTGGGCAGCGAGACCTCATCTCTACAATAAATCAAAAAATCAGCCGGGCGTGGTAGCGCATGCCTGTAATTCCGGCTACTTGGAAGGCTGAGGCGGAAGGATCGCCAGAGCCCAGCAGGTCGAGGCTGCGGTGGCCGGAAGCGGCCACTGCACTCCAGTCTGGGTGACAGAGTGAGACTTCCACTCAAAAAAAAAAAAAAAAGAAAACAAACTTACATTTACCTCTACCATTATCAAAAGAACAAGAGGAGAGTTCTTACAAATGTGGAGAGTAAATATAATGGAATACTGAATAGGTAGTTATCCTTTTGTTAACAATCACATCCTTGTAATGGATTATGGTGGATCCCTAGAACCAAAAACAGCAAGAAAGAAAAAGAGAATAAATCTGTCTGAACATGTGATACTTTTTTTTCTGTGATAAGTACCTGTTTCATAGAAGCAAGATGGACAATTTCAAAATAGCCCTTGCTTATGAGACTCTAGTAGCCTATTGTTTTCTTACCAATGTAAAGACAGAGAACATACCTGAAGTACCCTAAGACTACCACCAAAACCTTGCAAAAACATGAACATGGTCAGAAACAAAGCCTCATCCAATCAGCTGGAAGGCCTTAAGAGCAAAAATGAGGTTTCTCATCCAAAAGAAACTCTGCCTCAAGACTGCAGCGTCAACTCCTGAGTTGCCTGTTTGCCAGCCTGCCCTACAAATGTCATACTTGCCAATTCTCACAATTATGTGAGTCAATCCTTAAAATAACCTCTCTCTCTCTCTCTCTCTCGTGTGTGTGTGTAATACAGAGAGAGAGAGAGAGAGACAGAGAGAGAGAGAGAAACAGAGACAGACAGAGAGAGAGATCCTATTGATTTTGTTTCGGTATCTAGAAAACCCTCACTGATACAGATCTTGGCACATAAACACACATACAAAGTCTTTAAACATTTTCACAGTTAGAAAGAACAGATTTTCATTTTTTACTTTACTGGCAATTGCAATGACATACTACTTACATCTATAAATTATGTCATATTTTATAACATGGATCAGTACACAGAGGTCAAAACCCAGATAGGGTCATGTTTAAACATGACATTGACTTAACACAAGCAAATTTTTGTTCCCAAACAAAGGTTTCACAGTTATTTATACACAGCCAAACAGATAGACCAACTTAAGAAATAAACAATTTTGTGAGTGACCTTATTAGTATCTTCATGCTATTGGAGTATCAGTGGAATTGAGGAATGAGTTTCTTCGAATATCCTCAGGTACTTTAAAAACAGTATGCCAAAGGAAAAAAAAAAAAAAAAAGACTACTAACCTGATCCACCACCATCAAAAAGCAAAGTAAAGCCATCCAACTTTTTGGGAATGTTGACTATTCTTTCAAACATCGATGTACTAATTTGCCCTATGTTGAGAAGAAAGAAAATCCACTACATTAACAAGATTCCCTTTATGAGATGTTAAAATTAAAAATGAGTATTTCATTAAACAGATTAGTAGTATCTTTTTTGGACAGACACTGGAATAAAACAGCATAATCAATTATGTCCTTAAAATAGTTAATTAAAACACAATTTTACTATTACCCCTTTGCTTACAACATTTGATGTGCATTCTAAGGCAGTTTCATCTCTGAAACACTTGTTTTCATTTAACTTTTTCAAAATATGCACATGCTCTTTTTTTATCTTTAACCTGCTATCACAGCACGACTTTAAAAAATGTCTTTAAAAATGTATTTCAGCCGGGCTCGGTGGCTCAGCCTGTAATCCCGCGCCTTTGGGAGGCTGAAGTGAGTGGATTGCCTGAGCCCGCGGGTTCGAGACTCGCCTGGGCAGCGAGACCTCATCTTTACAATAAATCAAAAAATCAGCCGGGTGTGGTAGCTCATGCCTGTAATTCTGGCTACTTGGAAGGCTGAGGCGGAAAGATCGCCAGAGCCCAGCAGGTCGAGGCTGCAGTGGCCGGGAGTGGCCACTGCACTCCAGTCTGGGAGACAGAGTGAGACTCCAACTCAAAAAAAAAAAAGTATTTCAAATTCAACTCTGAAGCACTTCCTTTCTTAAGCACTTCCTTTCTTAAGTTTGCTTCTTTTGCCTTTGGAAAATGCTTTAATGAGTAGTATTTTAAGCTTTTGTTTTTGCTTTTCTCTTTTCATTAAAGAAAGGAAACCTATAATATTACTTGCATATTTAAAGCAAAAAATGAAACAAGGGCAAGGGTCTAACCAAATAGACATAATGACAATATTACAAAAATTATTATTTATTTATTTATTTTTGCTGGGCTCAGGAATCCTTCCACCTCAGCCTTCCAAGTAGCTGACAAAAAAATATCTAAGAAATTTGCTTATTTATAATCATATGACTGAGAAGCATTTTTTTTTAATTCTTATCCTCTAAAGAACCTGAAGAAAAACCCAAAATTTTCAAAAACTCCTAATCAGTAAAGTACTGATTGCCCAGAACTTTAATTGGGTTTTCAACTCTTTTTGTTACTAAATATGTATTTTAAATTAATATAACAAATATAGACAATGTTTAAAATATATTAAATATAATTTTACTGTTCCTGATAATTCAGAGTCACCCAAATAAACTCAAGGTGTATTTAACAGAATCAGAGTATTTGCTCCTTCCAGACTACTGTGCTTTATGAGTTTTTTCTGCCTTCTCTTGACTGTAAGAAAATTCACTATGACTTCCCTCTGTCATCAGAGAGTTTGCTTATAATGGAATCTCTTCTACTTCCTCATTTTTTTTTAGTTGGAGTCTCACTCTGTCGCCCAGGCTGAAGAGCAGTGGCATACTCACAGCCACCCCAGCATCAACCTGCTGAGCTCCATCTATCCTTTCGCCTCAGCCTTCCAAGTAGCCAGAACTACTGGTGCGTGCGACCATGCCTGGCTAATTTTTTATTTATTGTAGAGACGAGGTCTTGCCAAGTTTCCCAGGCTGATCTCGAACCTCTGTGCTCAAGAAATTCACTTGTCTTGGTCTCCCAAAGTGCTGGGATTACAGGCTGAGCCACTCCATCATTGACAGCTCCTCTTCTGCTAATGCTTTTAGAAACCAGATGATACAGTCTTTTTGTCATTCTGAAAGAAGGTGAAAGACTAAACAAGAATCTGAAGAAATTGTATACCTATAAAAAACATGAGTATTAGAGCATGGGTAATATGTTACAAACCCCAGGCAGCTATAATCTTTCTGCAATGGATACTTCTTACCTGTTTTTCCCACTCCAAATATGATACTCTTGATTGAAATTATCAGTCAGGGTCTATATTCAGATACTTTTGGTTGCAAGTGACAAAAAGCCCAATTTAAATATCCTTAAGGAAAAAAAAGGAAGGAAAGAAATCTATTGTTTCTGATTACTGCAAAACATAGAGGTGGGCTGGCTTCAAGCAAAACTTGACCAACTGTATAAAATGATATCTCCCATATGCATTTCTCTTAAACTTTCTACTCTGTATCCCATAGTGTTTTTTGTACTTAAACTGTATACTAAAGCATGGGTATCTATCAAATCCAGACTCTTGCCTTGTAGCCACAAAGTCACCGCAGCAACCACAAACCTTATAACCCTGATCCATCCTATGCCAGGGAAGAGCAGGAGTCCTTTCTGTCACATATTGCACTACCTCAAATTGACTTTAGTTGTCCTTCCTTGAACCAATAACCATTGCCTAGAGGACAGCATATGCTTACTGAATTGAGTCAATTAGAGCTCTGAGTGAGGTATCCATACATAAATCACATGTCTTATAATGGCTGGAGGGTATCACTTATGTGAGAAATGGAAAAACAACCAACAAATTTTCCGCACAGTGTTTATAAACTTATTTATAACAATGTGTATAGAAGTTCTGAAGATAAACTATTGAGTGAGGAAATATACACAGTACTCTTACTCTAAAAAGTTGCCTTCATCTTGAATATGTTAACAGAAACTTAAGTTTACACTCAGTGTAAAGATTCATGAATACTAGTAAGACTTGACCTTATTACATTAAGCAGCAAAGAACATCTGGAAGAAGTCAAGAAGTAAAAAATTTCCAGTTACATTATTTGATCATAAATCAATAAAACTAGAATATTAAAACTCAATATTTGAAAATGAATCTCTTAAATAAAATAATAAAAATAAAAAAATATGGGATCCAGGGAAAGCTATATACAGAGGCAAATACATAATTTTAATAATCTTTATTATTAGAAGAAAAACAATTAATGAACTAAGCATTTAATTCAATGGTACATTAAAAAATGAAGCAAACATAATCAGACCTTTGCTTCCTACCAACATGGAATTACAAGGACTGGATTTACCCTCTCACTTGAAAAAGCTGTACATAAAATACATGAAACAATGATTGTCAAGACACTATATATGAGGCCTTGAAAAATAATGATCCCTGAGAGATGAGGATTAAATTAGTTGAAGTCTATGCGTTCCCAGCTTACTTTGTTGGGAGAGTTCAAGACTACAGCATTGGGAGAGGAAATATAGATGGAGCCTGGCCAGTTCCACAAGTTGAGGAGACAGAGTGACAAGTCTAGAGAAACTCAATAGATTGAATTTGCAGAAGAGAGTACTGGAGATTAAAAAAAGAAAGAAAAAACCATATAGAGAGACAACTCAAGAGATCCACAGAAGATCCCTTGCAGTTATTCAGCTGATATTGATCAGTGAATGTGGGGGGGTGGGGAAGAAACTACACAAGGCTGGGGAAAGAAGCATCACCGTAAAAGATATTAGAAGTAAGGGTTTATGGTGCTCACACAGGACTGAGATGGAGATGCATCCACTAGTCAAACAGAAAATCCTCATGATTTATGGGGAATTAAGGATTGTAATCAGAAGGATCTTCCTTCAGTAGTGTGAAATGGTTAAACCCATACTGAGCACTGCTCTTATCTTGACAAATCATAGAAGCAAGTCCCCCAAAGATCAAACTATTTCCAAATAACTACAATCTAGAACAAAGCCCCAGAATATTTATAGAAATGTAAATATACCCAGCATCCAAAAATGTAAAATCCATACTATCTGATATCCAATCAAATATTACCATGGATGAAAAGATGCAATAAAATACAACCAATAATTAAAAGAAAAACCAGTCCATCAAAAGCAAACAAAAACTGAAATAGAAGATAGAATCAGTAGAGACATTAAAATAGTTATCATAGCTGCATTCACATGATCAAAAATTAAGTAGAAATAACTGTATTTTGAAAGTCCAAAACTAAATCTCTAGAGATAAAAAATACAATATATGAGATAGAAAACACACAGGGTCATTCATGACTGATTAGATATTACAAAAGAAAAGATTAGTAAACTTAAAATATAGCAATGAGCCGGGCTCGGTGGCTCAGCCTGTAATCCCGCGCCTTGGGAGGCTGAGGTGAGTGGATTGACTGAGCCCATGGGTTTGAGACCTGCATGGGCAACTTGGTGAGACCTCATCTCTACAATAAATCAAAAAATTAGCCGGGTGTGGTAGCGCGCGCCTGTAGTTCCAGCTACTTGGAAGGCTGAAGCGGAAGGTTCGCCAGAGCCCAGCAGGTCGAGACTGCGGTGGCCGGGAGCAGCCACTGCACTCCAGTCTAGGCGACAGAGTGAGACTCCAATTAAAAAAAAAACAAAACAAAAACAAACAAAAAAAACATAGCAATGAAACTATCCCAAATGAATTATAAGGAGAAAAGAGGAAAAAATAATAAACAACCTATAGCGAGCTGTGGAACAAGTAAAAACAGCCTAATATATAATTAAAATTGTCAAAGGGGAGACAGAAAAACAAATTGAAGAAGTAATGACCACAAATTTTCTACATTTGATGAAAACTATGGTCCTATGGTTGCAAAAATTCAATGTACCACAAGCACAGAAACATGAAGAAAGTCATAGTAAGGCATATAATAAACATATAGCTCAAAACCTGTAATAAAGAGAAAATCTTAAAAGCAGTCAGGAGGGAAAGAGTCTAAAATTCTATATCCTATGAATCAATGAAATTATCTTTTAGACAATGTAGGGAAAAACAAGATTATTTCAGATATATAAAACCTGAAAGACTTCAACAGTAGCAAACTCATACTATAAAAATGTTAAAGAAAGCCCTTCAGGCAAAAAGAAATATGTACTGGATCGAAACCTGGGTCTACACAAAGGAAAGAACACTAAAAATGTTAAATATTAAGGGTGTTTTATCCTTACTGTTGAAATTTGTTTAAAAAATAATTGGCTGTAAACGAAAATAATAACAATGTAGTGTAGCATTTATAACATTTGTAAAAGTCAGATTCTTATAATAGACAATAGTCTCCCTTTTCTACTGTTTCACATTCCATGGTTCAGTTGCCCACTGTCAACCACAGTCCAAAAATATTAAGTGAAAAATTCCCAAACTAAACAATTCGTAAATTTTAAATTACATGCTGCTCTAAGTAGTGTAATGAAATTGCTCACCATTCCACTCTGCCGTACTCAGAATGTAAATCATCTCTTTGTCCAATGTATCCACACTTTATGCATTATCAACCTGTTAGTCACTCAGCAGCTGTCTCCATTGTCAGATCCACTGTCACAATATTGGAGTATTAGTGTACAAGTAACTTATATTTTACTTAATAATGTCCTTAAAGTGCAAAAGTAATGATGCTGGCATATTGTTATAATTGGTCTACTTGACTATTACTTAATGTTGTTAATCTCCTAATGTGCCTAATTTGTAAATTAAGCTTTATCATACATGTGTATATATAGGAAAAATCATATAATAAATAGAGTTAGGTACTGTGCAAAGATTTAGGCATCTACTGGAGCTCTTAAAAGATATCCCCCATGATAAGGGAGAACTATTTTACATTAAGTGGTATATCACTCAAGGCTTGAGCATGGTAAGTTTAAGATGTATATACTAAAAATCCAACAAGGAGATAAAATAAATCACAAAAAATCCAATTAACCCAAAAGGAAGCAGAGTTCAAACAAATAGAAAAAAGTAGCAAGATGGAAATTCTGAACTTAATTATGCAAATAATTACATTAAATGTAATTTATCTAAATAACTCAATTAAAAGACAAATATTTTCAGACTGGATAAAAAAGCAAGATTCAATTGTATACTTCCTACAAAAAAATACACTATAAACATACAAATAAATTAAGCATAAAAGAATGGTAGAAAATATGCCATACTAACACTAATCAAAAGAAACCTGGAGTGATTATATTATTATCAGACTAAAACAATTTCAGAGCAAAGATCATTACCAAGGATGAAGTTTATTTCATAATGACAAAAAGGTTTTATGTAACAAGAGAACAATACAATTCTAAATGTATATGCACCTAATAACAGAGTATCAAAATTTATAAAGCAAAGACTGATAAAACTATAACCAGAGTATGGTTCCCCCCATTTATTCAATTTTTATCATGTTTGCCTCAAGAAAGTTTTATAGTTCTAATCATATAGACTTTATACATTTCCTACTAAGGTTATCTCTGTGTACTTCATATTTTTTGTAATCCCTTGATCTGCAATAGTTCAAAATTTAGATTTTTAATGCATTTTTCATTTAATATGTTTTTAACTATAGCTACTGACTATATCCATCCTGAAGTTTTAATCTCCTTCAATGTGCTTGAAAAAAATCTTGCTGCAGGTACTTTTCATGCCAAGAATCACATATGATTCAAGCAGTAATATACCCCTTTAAGTCAGAGTGCTCTTTGAGTCGTGTATTCTCCATGTTTCTCTGTTCAATCCTGCATTATTTATGACCCCACTAAATCAATAGAAGAATTTATATAAAAATTACTTTTTTATTTTTTATTTTATTTTAAAGATGGGGGTACAATTCAGGGTTAGGTATACAAATGTTCATTATGTATGTAACCTTGTTGATGAGGTGTGCTCCCCCCCCACCCCACAGATTTCCACTACTGCCAATCTTGCCCCCACCCTACCCTGGCAGTTTCCCACTATAGTCAATTCTTTTATTAAAGTATTATGATAATTGTTCAAGGTCCATTTATAAGTAAGAACATATGATACTCAGCTCTTTGTTTCTGTGATAGGTCACTCAGTATTAGAGATTCGAAGTCCATCCAGGTTGCTGTGAAGTTTATAATTTTGTCCTTCTTTATGGCTGCATAATATTCCATTGTGTATATGTACCACATTTCTTAAATCCGGTCCTGTTTTGATGGACAGCACAGTTGGTTCCATGTTCTTGCTGTTGTGAACAATGCTGCAATAAACATGCGTGTGCAGGTATCTTTTTCATAGAATGATTTATTTATATATATATATATATATTTTTTTTTAAGTTGGTATCTCACTCTGTCACCCAGACTGGAGTGCAGTGGCCCCTCCTGGCCACTGCAGCCTCGACCTGCTGGGCTCCGGCGATCCTTTCGCCTTAGCCTGCCAAGTAGCTGGAACTACAGGTGCGCACTACCACACCCGGCTAATTTTTTGATTTATTGTAGAGATGAGATCTCACCAAGTTGCCCAGGTGGGTCTCGAACTCATGGGCTCAGGCAATCCGCTCACCTCAGCCTCCCAAGGTGCAGGATTACAGGCTGAGCCACCGAGCCCGGCTCATAGAGTGATTTAAATTCCTCCGGGTATATTCCCAGTAGGAGGATTGTGGGATCATATGGAAGGTTGATTTTTAGATCTTTTAGGTATTGCCAAACTGTTTTTCACAGAGGTTGTATTAGTTTACACTCCCACCAACAGTGTAGACTTGTTCCCTTTTTACCAAATCCTCTCCAGCATCTGTTGTTTTTTAAGTTATTGATAATGGTCGTCCTGACTGGAGTTAGGTGGTATCTCACTGTGGTTTTAATTTGCATTTATTTTATGACTAGTGATGCTGAGCATTTTTTCAAGTATCTATTGGCTGTTCATGTCTCTTCTTTTCACATCTTTTGCCCACTTTGTTACGAGGTTGTTTGTTTTTTTCTTTTCGGTACGTTTGAGTTCCTTGCAGAGCCTAGATGTTAGGCCTTTGCCAGACACAGTTGGCAAATACTTTTTCCCAGTCTGTGGGTTGCCTCCTTGCTCTCTTGAAGGTTTCTTTGGCTTTTCAGAAGCTTGTCAGTTTGATGAGGTCCCATTTGTCTATCTTATCTCTTATGGCATGGGCACTTGGGGTTTTGATCAGGAATTGGTTGCCAGTTCCAATTTCCATTAGGGTGTCTCCTGCATTTTCTAAGAATCTTATAGTTTAAAGTATTACATTTAGGTCTTTGATTCATTTAGAGTTGATTTTTGTGTATGGTGATAGGTAGGGGTCTTGTTTTTAATCTTCTACATGTGGTCAGGCAGTTTTCTCAGCACCATTTACCGAATAGGTTCTCCTCTGCCCAGGGATTGGTGGTGGAAGCATTGTCGAAGATGAGTTGGTTGAGAAATTGAGGTTTTGCTTTTGGAATCTCTATCCTGTTCCACTGGTCTATATGCCAGTTCTTGTACATTCCATACCAGGTTGTTTTGATTATTTTAGCTTTATAATGGAGTTTAAAGTCTGGGAGTGTGATACCCCTGCTTTTTTTTTGAGGATTATTTTGGCTATTCGTGGTCATTTATGTTTCCATATGAATTCCTGTATTGTTGTTTCAAGGTCTAAGAAGAATGCTGCTGATAATTTAATGGGTATTGCATTAAGTCTGTAGATTGCCTTGGGTAGGATGGATAGCCTAACAGTGTTGATTCTTCCAATCCATGTGCATGGAATATTTTTCCATTTATGTCATCTTTGATTTCTTTGAGCAGTGTTTTGTAGTTTTCGTTGTAAAAGTCTTTGACTTCTCTGGCTAGGAAGATGCAAAGGTATTTCATATTTTTTTTTTTGAGTTGGAGTCTCACTCTGTCGCCCAGACTGGAGTGCAGTGGCCGCTCCCGGCCACCGCAGCCTCGACCTGCTGGGCTCCGGCGATCCTTCCGCCTCAGCCTTCCGAGTAGCCGGAGTTACAGGCATGCGCTACCACGCCCGGCTGATTTTTTTGATTTATTGTAGAGATGAGGTCTCGCTGCCCAGGCGGGTCTCGAACCCGCGGGCTCAGGCAATCCACTCACCTCAGCCTCCCAAAGGCGCGGGATTACAGGCTGAGCCACCAAGCCCGGCTCGGGTATTTCATATTTTTGTGGCTATTGTGAATGGGATTGTGCTTTTTTATTTAGGTTCTGTTTGTTTATTATTGGTGTATAGAAATGTAAATGTCTTTTACACATTTATTTTATACCCTGAGACTTTGCCAAAGGTCTTTATCAGTGCAAGGAGGTTTTTGACAGATTCTCTTGGGTTTTTGAGGTATAGAATCATGTCATCTGCAAAAAGGGATAACTTGACTTCCTCTTTTCCTATCTTGATACCACTGATCTCCTTCTCTTTCTGATTGCTTTAGTTAGGACTTCCAAGATTATGTTGAAAAGGAGAGGTGAGAGTGGGCATCCTTGTTTTGTTCTGATTTTCAGGGGAAATGGTTCCAACTGCTGTCTATTTAGCTGTATGCTGACTATGGATTTCTCATAGATGGCTCCTACTATTTTGAGGTATATTCCACCTAGACCTAGATGGTCTAGGATTTTTATAGAGAAGGGGTACTGGATTTTGTCAAAAGCTTTTTCTGCATCAAATTATATAATAATGTTTTTGTTTTTATATTTGTTGATGTGTTTAATTGCATTTATGGCCTTGTGAATGTTAAACCAAACTTGCATTCTGCATATGATGCCCACTTGATCATGGTGGATGATTTTTGAGATGTGTTGTTGGATCCAGTTTGCTACGGTCTTGTTGAGAATTTTAGCATCTATATTCATCAAGGATATTGGCCTGTAGTTCTCTTCCTTTGTTGAATCTTTACCTGGTTTACGTATCAATGTGATGTTAGCAGTCTAAAATAGTTGGGGGAAAGCTCCATCTTTCTCAATTGCTTGGAATACCTTCAATAATATCAGTTCCTTCTTTCATGCTTTGTAGAATTCTTCTGGAAAGTCATCTGGTCCAAGACTTTTTTTTGTAGGTAGTTTTCTTATGACATAGTCAATTTCCTGGATTGTTATTGATCTATTTAGGGTCTCAATTTCTTCTTGTTTCAACCTTGGGAGGTTGTGTAATTTCAGAAAATCCTCCATTTCCTTTAGGTTTTCAAGTTTATTTCCATACAAGTGAACATAGTAGTCTCTGATAATCTTTTAAATTTCTTCAGGGTAAGTTGTGACTTGATCTTTTGTGCATTTCTGATTGTGTTTATTTGGGCTTCTTCTCTCTCTCTCTTTCTCACTCTCTCTTTTTATCAGTCTAGCTAGGGGGTCCATCAATCTTGTTTTTCTTTTCAAAGAACCAGCTTTTTGTTACAATGATTTTTTGTATTGTCTTTTTGTCGTCTATGTCCTGGATTTGGACTTTTATTTTGGTGATCTGGATTCTTCTGCTGTAGTTAGGGTTGGTGGTCTTGCTTTTCTAGCTTCCTTAGGTGACTTGTTAGACTGTTAACTTGTGATTTTTCCATTTTTTCATGTGCATTCATAGAGATATGAATTCCCCTCTTAGTACTGTTTTCATGGCATCCCAAAGATTTTGGTAAGATGTTTCTCCATTTTCATTTGTTTCCAGGTATCTTTTAATCTCCTTTTTGATTTCCATGTTGACCCATGGTGTTTAGTGTCCATGTCTTTCTGGGTTCTGGGGAAACTTTGTTGGTGTTGATATTTATTTGTATTCCACTATGGTCTGAGAAGGTGCATGGCAGTATTTCAATACTATGGAATTTGGTTATGCTTGATTTATGCCCAAGGATGTGGTCGATCTTAGAGTACATTCTATGTGGTGATAAGTAGAATGTATATTCCGTGGTTGTTGGGTAGAGTGTTCTGTAGGTATCAATTAGGTCCATTCGGTCAAGTGTCATGTTGCAGTTCCAGGTCTCCTTGATGATATTTTTGTCTTGATGATCTATCTAGTGCTGTGAGTGGGATATTTATGTTCCCAGCTATGATGGTGTCGGACTCAATATCTTTTTTAAGTATACCTAGAAGCTGCTTTATGAAAGTTGGTGCTCCTATGTTGGGTGCATATGAGACAAGATAGCTAGAGAAATGCTCGGCAGACAGACAGGTGGGTCCTCTAGTAACAATGTGGCAAACTCCAGCAGGTCTCTCAGGCTCAGCATTGGTAAACAAATCCCCTGCGAGTCTCTCAAGCTAGACCTTAAGTACTCACTGCTAGGATCAAAAAGCAACCAATCAGCTCACAATTAGGGTCCTATGTCCTGCCAATTGGTCCTTAATACTCACCAATCAGAACAGCAACAGCTTACAGCTAGTGCTAAGCCTATCAGCTCAGTCTTAGGACTATATAAGCACCAAGTTTTCGGCCCCAGATGGGCTATCCCTTTGTGTCCCCTCCTGCTGTGGGATCTTTTCTGCCCTCAATAAATCCTGCTTTCTCACTTTCCAACATCTGGATTCCTCATTCTTCCTGGGCTGAGACAAGAACCTCGACCCTGAAGAGCTGCAACCTGAAGAGTTACAAAAGATCATTGGAGCCAAAAAGCCGTGCACCCCAGAGGCTGGTTTGCCAGCCAATTAAGTTGGCTGAACCAGGAGAGCTGCTGGAAGAAGGTGAGATTCTGAAGCTGAGACACTCTGGGGGCTAGGCTTGCCAGCCCACCAAACCAGCAACACTCTCAGGACTTGGCTTGCCAGCCCATTAGAGTTGACACTTCTGGGGCTAGGCTTACCATCTCCTCCAGATTACCCTCTCTGGGGCTTGGCTGACTGATCCATTGAGGTGACACTGTCAAAGCCCAGGCTGACCTGAAAAATCCGTATCACATATGTGTTTAGGATGGCTCTTTCTTGTTGATGAATAGAACCTTTTATCTTTATATAGTGACCTTCCGTATCTTTTTAAATTTTTGATAGCTTAAAGGATATTTTGTCTGATACCCTTTCTGTTGTGTTCTGTTCACCTGAAATTTTGTTTCCCATCTTCTGACTTTGAGTTTGTGAGTGTCCTTTCTGATGAGATGAGTGTCTCGAGGATAATATATTTTTATCTCATGATATTTTATCCATTTTGACATTCTATTTTTTCAGTGGTGCATTTAGTCCATTCACATTCAGGCCAGTTATCAAGATGTGAGAGTTTATCCCTGTCATAAGGTTCTTACAGAGTTTCTTATTGCTGTTGTTTATTTGTTTGCTGTTTCTCTTTTGATTTTTGAGTCGATTTATGTGTGTTTTCTATCTCTTTCCTGCATTCTTAGGAAGGGTGTTGTCATTTGTTTTTTCCTTTCTTAATTGTTTCTAGCAGAGTTGGTCTGGAGGAAACATAAGCTTTCAGGGGTTGAATGGGAAAGATTTTAATTCTCCATGACTGATGAAGCTTAACTTAGCTGGGTAGGTAATTCTTAGTTGAAATTGTTTACCTTTGAGAAATTTGAAGATTGGGCTCCAAGCTTTCCTCGCCTGAAGTGTTTCTGTAGATAAGTCCACTTCTGTTCTAATTAGTCTTCCCCAGTAGATAGTCTGACCTTTTTCTCTTGCTGCCTTTAGGATTGTTTTCTTTTATACCTACTTTGTGTAGGCGAATTACTATGTGTCTAGGAGTTGGTCTTCTCATTTGTTGTCTTACAGGGGTTCTCTGAATCTCTGGTGTTTTAATGGTCACATCACTGATGAGATGAGGGACATTTTCTTGGATAATTTCATGAAATGTTTGTTCCAGAGTGGGGTCTCTATTTGCCTCAGGAATTCAAATTAATCTTTTTTTTTTTTTTTTTTTTTAGTTGGAGTCTCACTCTGTCACCCAGACTGGAGTGCAGTGGCTCCCGGCCACCTCAGCCTCGACGTGCTGGGCTCTGGCGATCCTTCTACCTCAGCCTTCCAAGTAGCTGGAACTACAGGTGCATGCTACCATGCCTGGCTAACTTTTTGGATTTATTGTAGAGATGAGGTCTCGCCAAGTTGCCCAGGTGGGTCTCAAACACGCGGGCTCAGCAATCCACTCACCTCAGTCTCCCAAAGCACAGGATTACAGGCTAAGCCACCAAGCCTGGGTCGAATTAATCGTAAGTTCATCCTCTTGAAATGATCACTCATCTGTCAGAGGTTTTGCTCTGTCTTTTTAAAGCTTCTTTTCTATGTTTTTAACAGTTTGGGTTAGTTTCATATTTGGGTCCTCAAGCTCTGAAATTCTTTCTTCTGCTTAGTTACTTCTGCTTTCCGTGCTTATCAGTTTGTTATTTCATTCACAGTGCTCTTTATTGCTGTTGTCTCAGTTATCAACTCCTTCATTCTTTCCTCTTGTCTCTCCTCAATTCTATTTATTCTCTCTGTTAATGTCTTGATATCTGTGTTTGTGTGTTATAACCAGTCATTCTGAGGGCTCTTCATCATTTGAATTCCTAAGTCTGTATTCTCAGTGGCTGACTTGCCCAGGGTCTGTGTGAGACCCATATTCTTCTTTTGGTATTTCTTCATTTGTGTAGATTACCCCCCCCTTTTTTGAGTTGGAGTCTCACTCTGTCGCTCAGACTGGAGTGCAGTGGCCACTCCCGGCCACTGCAGCCTCAACCTGCTGGGCTCCGGTGATCCTTCTGCCTCAGTCTTCCAAGTAGCCAGAATTACAGGCATGTGCTACCACGCCCGGCTGATTTTTTGATTTATTGTAGAGATGAGGTCTCACTGCCCAGGCGGGTCTCGAACCCACAGGCTCAAGCAATCCACTCACCTCAGCCTCCCAAAGGTGCAGGATTACAGGCTGAGCCACTGAGCCTAGCTCTCCCTCCTTTTTTAACCTCTTCTTTAATTCTGTTGTTCAGGGATGGGGTTAGCTTTTACTTCTGTTTGCTCAGTCTCTTATTCTTCCTTATGTGGCTCATCTGGTGGGGGGTTGCAGTCAACTCTGGAGGAAAGTTCCAGGTGTCTGAACCCGAGTCTCTCCTCAGATGAACTTTCACTCACCCATAGGCACATACCCACTCACTCATTTTTGCAGAGACCCTCACAGTTCATCCTGTCCCATTGCCATCTTGCCAGAAGTCCCTCAGTTATTTTCTTTCAATTACATTTTTTTAAATCTCAGGGAAAACTAAAAAATTCTTCTTTAGTAAACCATACACCACCAAACTCTATAGCCGTAGGAGCACATGGTGCTGCTGTTGAACCATTTCATTTCCATTTTGCAACTCATAATACTTCTTTGTGACATTGTTTTTCGTGGGTTATGGTACTTTGCTGTTTACTTCATTATTTTTTATTTTTACCAAACTTTATACACATTTGGACACTTACGAGTTAACTGTTTACTTTGTAGCATTAAGTAATGTATTTATTCAACAGATATTTATTGATCATTTGCTATTTAGCCAGGCACAATTTTAGGCTCTGAGGACAAAAAAGTGAACAATGTAAAGTTCCTATTCTCATGGCTCATACATTCTAATAAATGAGGATAAGACAGACAAATAAATAGAAATATTTTGTCAGTTTATATTTGTTTTAAAAAATTAAGTGGGTTAACGTAATGGAGTAAATGCAGCTATTGTTTTATAAGGGTTGTCAGGAGAGTCTTATTTGATAAAGCAATATTTGAGCGTAAATGTAAAAATATTTTTAAAAGCTTGCCCGTTTATGTAACTATAATAGGTTTTACCAAAATAGCACTGGTTTCCTTCTAATTATCTGGCGTACATCAATGAAAAATAGGAATCATTTGGGATTAGATTTATTCTCCATTAACTTGTTCTTCTGAACAATTTTTTAAAATAAAATGACTTTTTGAACAATCTGATGAAAGTTATGGACCGTCTCCTGGCACTGAAGATTTTAAAATTTGGTATACAATTTTAGGGAGAACCGTAAACATGTTCCTTAGTGATTAAGAACCTCTTTTTACAATTTGTGGTTAAAGTCCTCATGAGCTGATATATTTAAACACATTCAAGAAATACCAATCACTTAGATTTAGCCAGATAATCTGCTAAGTACTACACATTTGAGGCAAGCAAAGGTATTTGGCATCCCATCTCCTCATATGAAATATAGTACAACATGAAAACTATCCTCCATACCATTCCAGCAGAATAATATGAAGATGAGCAGTATGAGGGATTCTGAATTATTTGATAAATGTTTCACATCAATATGGCTGCAAAGTGGGGACAAATGTCAGGCCCAAACTTTTCCTGTACAATAACTATTTGTATACCTAATCCTGATATGTACTCCACATCTTTGAAATAAATAATAATTAAATTAATTAATTAGTTAATTAATTAATCTTTGGGAAAAAATGTTGGGATTTTGGTTTCTTTATCTAGGATCTCATAACATTTCTTTATCTAGGATCTCATAATTTTTATTGTACAGTGGCCACTTTCTTGATAATTGTGGAAAATGCACTTATAAATAGTAAAGAAATATTACTAAGGATCCAGAAATATTTTCAAAAATCTCAGAACTTCAACTGTATTCAATTGAAAACCAGTAAATTCTTTTCACACAAATGAATTGTCACACAATACTAATATAAAATGTAAGGAAAAAATCCAGGTGTAGCCTTAAATTTGTACTAAAGTATGAGGCAGAAATTAAAACATGGATATTATGTTCCATACAGCTGCACTGGCATTTTGCTTTGTTTTGGTTTCCTGCTACCTCATAAGATTCTTGACATGATCAAATAAGACACTATTTTGTAAGTTTAAAGAGTCTTGAGAAGAAGGCTGACTGTTATGACATGCTCAAAAAGAAACTAATATTCCTGTAATTTGGAGCTAATAATATTTAAAATACTAATCAGAGATTCTTAATTATGAGAATGGATCACCTGGCATTGATTTTATAGACTTACCTCTTGAGAATCCTGCTGTTAATCAGTTTCCTCTGAGCCTTCAAGTTCACTGAGAATGAAGCTCATCATCAGCACACTTTCCCAATATGAATAACTGTATGCCTCCAATGACAATTATTTTGTTTGTGTTTGTGTGTGTATAATTGATATGTATAAGTTAACTTCATAGCAACAATAACGCTAATGGTGAGCACTCATAGCATTTACAATATGTCAGATACTATTCTATAAACTTGACCTACCTTAATTTGTTTAATGCCCCATAGTAATAAACACAGGTACAACCATTCTCTGGAAAGCTGGGTATAGTCTGCTAGAACTCACTACTGCTTCTGCTGCTAAACAATTAGTATAAAAAGTATTATTTAAATAGAGTACTTTGTAGATTAAGTAAAACTTGGTTCTGAAAACAGAGAACTTGACTTACCTTCTGGCCTATTTTTAGGACAACTTATCTCAGAAGTATACAATAAGAATACATGAAGGTAGGTTAAGACTTTTCACAAAAAGCAACACTTGATCTGCTCAAAATCTAAGAGTCTATAAACCAAAAATAGAGTCCTAAGTCCTCTACCAATTGATTGGACACCCTCTTGACCCCAGATAAATCTTTAAAAATTGAGTTCTTGGCCATAATGGGAAGGGAAATCTAATAAAGTTCACTATATCCCTTCCCTTTTGGAGTTTAGGCACAACTGGCCAGTAGTAATGTTAAAATAAAGATCATAAAATAAGATATCAAATTATAAACAACACCTAAGGCCATGTAAGGCAATGATTAAGTCATATTTGCAGGCCATCAATCTTGCTACATAGCATCCTTAAGGAACTGTACTTCTTTAACCAATGCAAATTAAAGAATATCTGAATCCACTTATAACCTCTCAAGATATCCTGCCTTTTGGCGTTGAAGCAGTGAATATTGTTCATGAATTGATTTATGTCTTTGCCTATAACTCCTACCATTTAAAAAGATATATAACCAAGTCATAATCTGACCACTGTGAGTGCACTTACTCAGGACTCCTTAAGACTTTGTTTTTCCAGGCCATGGTCAATCATATTGGCTCAGAATAAACCTTTTTAAAATGTTTTAAAGAGTTTGGCTTTTCTTTTTTTATTTTTAAAATTTGTATTTATTCTATTTTATTATATATGGGATACAAGTCAGGATTAGTTACACAAACAGACTGCGTGCAGGTGAAGTTTGGACATGGCTGTCATTTCCCCTGGTTTAGGACTAGGTACACTTTGTGATGCTACATGACCCTTCCTCCCCTGGAAGTGTCCAGCAACTGCCAAACCCTCTCTTATGCTAATGTGATTAAAGTTTGGGATCCACTTATGAGTGAGAACATTCAGTATTCAGTTCTTTGTTTCTATGATAAATCCCTAAGTATGATGGTCTCCAAATCCATCCAATTCGCTGTGAATTTCACAGTGCTGTTCTTTTTCATGGCTGCATAATATTCCATGCTGTATATGTTCCACCTTTCCTTTATCCAGTCCACTTTTGATGGACATTAGGGTTGGTTCCATGATTTTGTTATTGTGAATAGTGCAGCAACAAACATAGGTGTGCAGGGGTCTTTTTGGTAAAATGATTTATGTTCCTCTGGGTATATTCCTAGGTGAGGTATTGCTGGATCATATGGAAGGACAATTTTTAGTTCTTTTAGGAATCATCACATTGCTTTCCATAGAGGCTGAACTAGCTTGCACTCCCATCAAGAGTGTAGAAGCATTCTCTTTTCTCTGCACCCTCACCAGCACCTGTTGTTTTTTGACTTATTGGTGAGGACCATTCTTACTAGAGTTAGGTGGAATCTTATTGAGATTTTGATTTTCATTTCTCTGATGATTAGTGAAGCTGAGTGTTTTTTTTTATGATGTGGGTTACAAGTTTGGATTGGGTACATAAGTAGTTTATGTACAGGTAAAGTTTGGGACTCCCATTGAACCTCACTTTACCTAGATTAGGATCAGGCACCCTAATTGATGCTATAAGCTTCCCTTGGGAGTGTCCTACTACTGCCAATTCCTTTCTTGCAGTATTATGTTGGACATTTAGGGTCCACTTATAAGTGAGAACATGTGGTACTCAGTTCTTTGTTTCTGTGATAGATCACTGAGTATGATAGTCTTTAAATTCATCCAAGTTGCTGTAAAGTTCATAATTTTGTCCTTATTCATGGCTTCATAATTTTCTTTCGTGTATATGTACCACAATTTTTTTAATCCAGTCCACTTCTGATAAGCATCACCGATTGGTTCCGTGTTTTTTACTATTCTGAATAGTGCTGCAATAAACACGTGGGAGCAGGTATCTTTTTTTGTAGAATGATTTGAGTTCTTCCAGGTATATTCTCAGAAGGGGGATTGCTGGGTCATATGGAAGGTCAATTTCTAGTTTTTTCAGAAATTGCCATACTGTTTTCCATAGAGGTTGAGTTAGTTTGCACTCCCACCAAGAGTGTAGAAGCATTCCCTTTTCTCGCATCCTCACCAGCATGTTGTTTTTTGTTTTTTCAGTGATGGGCATATTTACTGGATTTAGGTGTTAGCTCATTGTGGTTTTGATTTGCATTTATTTGATGATTTAGTTGAGCATTTTTTCATGTATCTGTTGGCTGCTTGTATATCTTCTTTTGATAAGTATCTGTTCATGTATTTTTCCAGCATTTTAATGGGTTTCTTTCCTTTCACTTCATTTGAGTTCCTTGTAGGTCCTGGATGTTAGGCCTTTGTCAGATACATAATAATTATAATTTTAACCATATTTAAGTGTACAGTTTGGTACCATTAAGCACATTTTCATTGCTGTGAAATCATCACTCTATCATCATTGTATATAGAATATATACATCCTATTGGTTCTTTATGTATTCTTATCAGATATATGATTTGCAAATATTCCCTCCTATTCTATGGGTTACTTTTTACTCTGCTGATAATGTCATTTAATGCAAAAAATTCTTTCAATTTAATGAAGTACAATTTATCTATTATTATTTCTTTAGTTGCCTATGCTTTTAGCGTTTTTATTTTATTTTATTTTGTTGTTGTTGTTGTTGTTACCTATCCAAGAAATCACTGCCAAATCCTGTGGCATGGAGATTTTCTCTAAGTTTTTGTTTAAGAATTTTATAGTATTAGCTCTTACTTTTAGGTTTTGATTCATTTTGATTTAATTTTTGTATATGGTATAGGGTAAGGTATAGGGTAACTTCATTGTTTTCTATATGAATATTCATTTTCCCCAGTACTGTTGTTGAAAACTCTGCCCTTTTCCCATTGAATGTACTTGGCAGCATTGCTAAAAATCATTTGACCATATATGTGAGAATTAATTTCTGGGCTTTCTAGTCTATTCCATTGTTCTATTGATTTCTCTTTATGCCAGCATCACACTGTTTGGGGTACTATAGATTTGTAGTAAGTTTTGGAAATTCAGAAGTGGGAGTCCTCCAATTTTTTTCTTTTTCAAAAGTGTTTTGGCTATTCATAATGTCTTGAAATTTCATGTAATTGGTAGTATAGGATTTTCTACTTCTGCAACAAAAAAGGTATCACTAGAATTTTAAAAGAAATAGAAATTGTAGATTGCTGTGAGTAGTATTAACATTATAACTACATTAAATATTTTATTATATGCACATGAAATGTCTATCTATTTACATCTTCTTTAATTTTTTCAGCAAACTTTTGTGGTTTACAATGTACAAGTCCTTCAACTCTTTGTTTTAAATTTACTCAATTATTCTATTGTTTTTGATGCTGTCATAAATGGAATTTTAAAAAATTTCCTCTCTTTGAAATGTACATTGTTAGTGTATAGAAACACAACTCATTTTTTTTTCCTGTTTTAGAGACAGAGTATTGCTCTGTCACCCAGACTGGAATGCAGTGTTATGATCATAGCTCACTGTAGCCTTGCACTCTTGTGCTCAAGCAATCCTTCCACCTTAGCTTCCTGCGTATATGAGACTATCTCTGTATGCCACATGTCCAGATAATTTAAAAAATTAGAGATGGAGCTCTTGTTATGTTTCCCAGGCTGGTTTCAAACTCCTAGCCTTAAGCAATCCTCCCACCTTAGCCACCTGGGTAGCTGAGATTACAGGCATGAACCACTGCACCCAGCTACATAACTGATTTTTGTATGTTGATTTTGTGTTCTGCAGCTTTACTGAATTCATTTATTGGCTCTAAAAGTTTTTTGTTTTGTTTTGTTTTTTTGAGGGGGTATAGTTTTTAGAGTTTTTTTGTATATAAGATTATATAATCTGCAAACACAAACAATTACACTTCTTACATTCCAATTTAAACACCTTTTATTTCTTCTTGTCTAGTTGTTCAACAGAAATAAAAATGGGTATCTTTGTCTTCCTCCTATCTTATGGGAAAAACCTCAAGCTTTTCACCATTGAGTGAGATATTATCTATAGGTTTTTCATGTATTGTCATTATCACTTTGAGGTAGTTTCCTTTTATTTCTACATTATTGTGTGCTTTTATCATGACTGGGTGATGAATTTTTAAAATGTTTTTCTACATCAATCGAAATGATCATATGAATTTTTTCTTCATTCAGTTAATGTGGTATACTGCAGGACCAATTTTTGTGTTGAACCATTATGCTTTTCAGGAATAAAATCCACTTGGTCATGATAATCTTTTGAGTATGCTGCTGAATTCAATTTGCTAGTATCCTGTTGAGGCTTTTCGCATCACTATTCTTAAGGGGTAGTCACTGTAGGTTTCTTTTCTTCAGTGTCTTTGTCTGGCTGTGGTATCAGGTAATCCTGACATTATAGAATCAGTTGGGATGTATTTCCCCTTCTTCAAAATTTAGAAATAGTTTGAGAAAGGACTGGTGTTAATTATTTTTTTAATGTTTGGTAGAATCCACCAATTAAGCCATCTAGTTCATGGTTCTCCTTGTTGCAAAGTTTTGGGTTACTGAATTCTCCTTATTATATTTCTATTCAAATTTTCTAGTTCTTCATGATTCAGTCTAGATATATTGTGTGTTTTTAGTAATTTGTCCATTTCATTCAAGCTTTCAAATTTGTTGCGATTAAGTTATTCATAGTATTTTCTTATCTTCCATTAAAGAAATAACTGTAAAAACAGTAAGAATGTCTCCATTTAAATTTTTTACTTCACTAACGTGATTCTTTTATTTTATCCTCACAACCTATGTAGATAAAATCTGTCAATTCTATTGATCATTTGGAAATCAAATTTTTGGGTTTTCTTTATTTTCTCTTTTGCTTTTCTACTCTATCTCAATTGTAATGTTGAATATTTTTTCTTCTACTAATTTGGGGCTCAGTTTGTTCTTCTTTTCCTAGTTCCTTAAGTCATAAAATTAGGTGTATGTTTATAGCTATAAATTACCCTCTTAACACTGTTATGGCTACATCCCATTAGTTTGGGTATACTGTATCTTAGTTTGTATCAGTCTAAACATATTTTCTAATTTCTCCTATAATTTCTTCTTTTCTTGTTTATTAAAGATGTGGGGTACAATTCAAGTTAGGTATACAAATGTTCATTGTACAGGTACCCTTGTTGCTGAAGTACGCCCCTCCTCCCATCCCACTACTGCCAATCCCTTTCTTATAATATTAGGATATTGTTCAAGGACCACTTATGAGTGAGAACATATAGTACTCTGTTCTTTGTTTTTGTGATTGATCACTGAGTATGATAGACTCTAAATCCATCCAAGTTGCTGTGAAGTCCAAATGTTTGTACTTCTATATGGCTACATAATATTCCATTGTGTATATATACCCCATTTTTTTTCCAGTCCAGTTTCGATGGGCAGCACAGTTGATTCCATGTTTTTTCTATTTGCTATTGTGAATAGTGCTGCAATAAGCATCCGTGTGCAGTTATCTTTTTTGTAGAATAATTTGAGTTCCTCCAGGTATATTTCCAGAAGGGGGATTGCTGGGTCATATGGAAGATCAATTTCTAGTTCTTTCAGAAATTGCCACACTGTTTTCAGAAGAGATTACACTAGTTTGCATTTCCATCAGCAATATAGAAGTGTTCCTTTTTCTCTGCATCTTTGCTGCATCTATTGTTATTAGTTTTATTAATGATGGCCATTCTTACTGGGGTTAGGTGATATCTCAATGTGGTTTTGATTTGCATTCCTCTGATGATGAGTGAGGCTGAGCATTTTTCATGTGTCTGTTGGCTGCCCATATATCTTATTTTGAGAAATATGTATTCATGTTTTTTGCCCACTTTTTAATGGAGCTGTTTGTTTTCTTCCTTTCCACATGTTTGAGTTCCTTGTAGATCCTTGATATTAGGCCTTTGTCAGATATATAGTTGTCAAATATTCTTTCCCGTTCTGTGGGTTGTCTCCCTGCTTTCTTAATGGTATCTTTTGCTTTGCAGAAGCTTGTCAGTTTGATGAGGTCCCATTTGTTTATCTTATCTCTAAGGGCATGGGGACTTGGGGTTTTGATCAGAAATTGGTTGCCAGTTCCAATATCCATAAATGTGTCTCCTTCATTTTCTAAGGTTTTTATAGTTTGAGGTTTTATATTTAGGTCTTTGATCCATTTAGGGTTAATCTTTGTGTATGGTGATAGGTAGGGGTCCTGTTTAAATCTTCTGTATGTGTTCAGCCAGTTTTCCCAGCACCATTTACTGAATAGGTTCTCCTCTCCCCAGTGGTTGTTGTTGGAGGCTTTGTCAAAGATGAGTTGGTTGAGGAATTGAGACTTTGCTTCCAGAATCTCTATCCTGTGCCATTGGTCTGTATACCTGTTCCTGTACCAATACCAGGCTATTTTGATTACAGTAACCTTATAGTAAAGTTTGAAGTCTGGAAGTGTGATACCTCCTGCTTTGTTTCTTTTGCTAAGGATTGTTTTAGCTATTTGTGGTTGTTTATGTTTCTATATGAATTTCTGTATTGTCATTTCCAGGTCTGAGAAGAATGATGTTGGCCGTTTAATGGGTATTGTGTTGAATCTGTAGATTGCCTTTGGAAGGATGGACATCTTAACAATGTTGATTCTTTCTATCCATGAGCATGGAATAATTTTACATTTGTTTGTGTCTTCTTGGATTTCTTTAAGCAGTGATTTGCAATTTTCATTGTAAAGGTCTTTCACTTCTCTGGTTAGGAAGATGCCGAGATATTTTCTTTTTTTTTTTTTTTGGTGGCTATTGTGAATGAGATTGTGCTTTTTATTTGGTTCTCTTCCTGCTTATTCTTGGTGTAGAGGAATACAATTGTCTTTTGCACATTTAGTTTGTTCCCTGAGACCTTTCTTTATCAGTGCAAGCAGGTTTTTGACAGATGCTCTTGGATTT
>NW_007247066.1:144813-149323 GCF_000164805.1 Carlito syrichta
TAGGTTCTCCTCTCCCCAGTGGTTGTTGTTGGAGGCTTTGTCAAAGATGACTTGGTTGAGAAATTGAGGTTTTACCACCAAAATCTCTGTTCTGTTCCATTGGTTCACATGCCTGTTCTTGTACCAATACCAGGCACTTTTGATTATTGTAGCCCTGTAGTAAAGTTTGAAGTTGGAAGTGTAATACCTCCAACTTTGTTTCTTTTGCTAAGGATTGTTTTGGTTATTCATGATCAATTATGCTTCCATATGAATTTCTGTATTGTCATTTCCAGGTCTGAGAAGAATGACAGTAATTTAATGGGTATTGCGTTGAATCTGTAGTTTGCCTGTGGTGAGATGGACATCTTAACAATGTTGATTCTTCTTATCCATGAGCATGGAGTATTTTTCCATTTGTTTCTTTTTTCTTGAATTTCTTTGAGCAGTGTTTTGGAGTTTTCATTGTAAAGATCTTTCACTTCTCTGATTAGGAAGATGCCAAGGTATTTCATTTTTTTGTGTGGCCATTTAAAATAGAATTGTGCTTTTTGTTTTGTTCTCTGTCCGCTTATTGTTGGTGTATAAGAATGAGACTGTCTTTTGCACATTTATTTTGTACTCTGATACTTTACCAAAGTGCTTTATGAGTGCAAGCAGGTTTTTGACAGATTCTCTTGGATTTTCAAGGTATAGAATCATACCCTCAGCAAAGAGGGATTACTTGACTTCCTCTTTTCCTATTTGGATACCTCTGATTTTCTTCTCTTATCTAATTGCTCTAGTTAGGACCTCCAACACAATGCTGAATAAGAGAGGTGAGAGTGGGCATCCTTGTCTTGTTCCACTTTTCAGTAGAAATGTTTCCAGTTTTTGTCCATTGAGCAATACGCTGGCTATGGTTTTATTATAGATGGTGCTTACCCTTTAGGTATGTTCCTTGTATACCTAGGTGTTTGAGGATTTTTATCAAGAAGCTATGCTGGATTTTATCAAAAGGCTTTTCTGTATTCATTGATTTAATCATGTGGTTCTTGTTTTTACATCTGTTGATGTGTTTAATTACATTTATGGTATAGTGGATTTTGAACCAGCCTTACATCCTGGGGATGAAACCTATTTTGTCATGATGGATGATTTTTTGAGATGTGTTGCTGGATTGGACTTGCTAGAATCTTGTTGAGAATTTTTGTATCTATGTTCGATAGGGATACTGGTCTATAGTTCTCTTTTTTTGTTGGATCTTTAACCCAGTTTGGGTATCAGTATGATTTAGCTTCGTAAAATGATTTGGGGAGAATTCCATCTTTCTCAATTGCCTGGAATACTTTCAAGAGGATTGATGTCAGCTCCTCCTTGTACATTTTGTAGAATTCTGCTGGAAAGCCATCTGGTCCAGGGCTTTTTTTTTTTTTTTTTTTGTAGATAGCTTTCTTATGATAAAGTCAATTTCCTGGGTTATTATTGGTCTAAGTGTCTCCAGGTTTTCTTGTTTCAACCTCAGGAGGTTGTGTGATGTTAGAAAATCCTCCATTTCATTTTAGTTTTCAAGTTTGTTTCCATACAGATGTGCACAGTAATCCCTGATAATATTCTGTATTTCTTCAGGTCACTTGTGATTTGATCTTTTTGATTTCCAATTGTATTTAATTGGTCTTTTTCTCTCTTTTTCTTGGTCATTCTTTCTAGGGGGTCCATCAATCTTGCTAATTCTTTCAAAGAATCAGCTTTTTTGTTTTGTTGATTTTTTTCTGCGATTTTTTTGTCTTCTATATCCTGTATTTGGGCTTTTACTTTGGTGATCTGGATTCTTCTGCTAAAGTTAGGGTTTTGTTGGTCTTGTTTTTCCAGCTTCATTGATTTGTTAGGCTGTTAACTTGTAATCTTTCCATTTTCTTGATGTGTGTTCATAGAGATATAAATTATCCTCTTAGAACCGATTTCATGGCATCCCAGATGTTTTTGTAAGATGTTTGTTCATTTTCACTTGTTTCCAGGAATCTTTTAGTTCATGTTTTGATTACAGTGATGACCCAGTAGACATTCAGCATCATGCTGCTTAGTGTCCATATCTTTGTGGGCTTTGGAGGACTTTTGTTGGTGTTGAGTTTTATTTTTATTCCACTGTTGTCTGAAAAGGTACTTGGCACTATTTCAACCTTATGGAATTTGTTTATGCTTGATTTATGGCCCAGGATGTGATCAATCTTGGAGTGCCTTCCATGTGGTCCTGAGTGGAATGTATATTTTGTGGTTTGTGGGTGGGTTATTCTGGAGGTATCTATTAAGTCCATTTGGTCAAGTATCAAGTTGAGGTTCCAAATCTCTTTGTTGATTTTTTGTCTTGATGATCTGTCTAAGGTTGCTAGTGGAATATTTAAGTCCCCAGATATAATAGTGTTAGAGTCAATATCTTTTTTTAGTTTACTTAATAGTTGCTTTATAAATGTTGGTGCTCCTATGTTGGGTGCATATAGGTATAGAATTCATATTTCTTGTTGATGGAATGAACTTTTTAAATCATTATGTAGTTTCCTTTCATATGTTTTAAAATTTTTGATAGCTTGAAGTTTGCTTTGTCTGATATTAAGATTGTGACTGCTGCTTTCTTTTCTGATCCATTTACCTGAAAACTCATTTTCCATCTTCTAACTTTGAGTCTATGTGTGTCCCTTGTGGTGAGATGAATTTCCTGGATGCAGCAATTTATTAGGCCATGGGTTTTTATCTATTTTGCTATTCTGTATCTTTTCTTTGATACATTTAGTCCATTCACATTCAGGCTGATTATTGAAATGTGATCATTTATCCCCATCATGTGGTTCTTATATGTTTTTTCTTTGTTTTCTTCTTGCTTTGGGTTGATGTATGTTTGTGTTATCAAGTTTGCTGTTGCGATGTATTCTCTGTTGATTCTGTTTTCTGCTCTTCCTTTGAGAACTGTGTGGTCATTCTCTTTTTTCTTTCTTCTGTGCTTAATATCTTTTTAAGCATCTCATGTACAGCTGGTTTGGAAACTGCAAAATTTCTTAGCTATTGGATATCTGAGAAGGAATTTAATTCTCTGCCACTGATGAAGCTGAACTTGGCTGGATCAGAAATTCTTGCTTGAAATTATTTATCTTTGAGGACTTTGAATATTGGACTCCAGTACCGTCTTGCTTGTAGTGTTTCTTCCAATAGGTCTGCTGCTATTCTGATTGGTTTTCCCCAGTAGATAGTCTGACCTTTCTCTCTTGTTGCCTTTAGAATTTTTTATTTTGTGCCTACTTTGTACACTCAGATTGCTATGTGTCTAGGGGTTGGTCTTCTCATTTGATGCCTTGTGGGATTTCTCTGTATCTCTTGTGCTTGACTGGTTGCATCTCTAGTGAGATGGGAGACGTTTTCTTGGATTATCTCCTGAAATACTTGCTCTAAGTTGTTCTCTATTTTGTTTCTTCTTCTGGGATACCAGTCAGGTGTATGTTTAGCCTCTTGATATAATTGCACATTTCTTGTAGGTTCTGCTCCTTCTTTCTGAGTTTTCTTTGTATGTTTTTTTAAAGATCAGGTTAATTCCATGTTCTGGTCTTTACATTCTGAGATTCTTTCTTCTGCTAGATTAATTTTATTTTCCATGCTTGTCATCTTGTTATTTATTTCCTGGATAAAATTTTTTGCCCAAAATCTCTGTTACAAGTTCTTTCAGTGTTACATCTTGTCTTTCTTGAGTCTTATTAACTCTTTCCATCCATTTCCTAATTCCTCTCATATTCTGAGGTCAGTCATTGGTGACTTCCATTGTTTGGGCTCTGAGGTCTGATTTTTCAACCACTTTCTCTTTGTTATACTGGAAATTACCTGTGGTCTTCCACTGGTTTTTCCTCATTTGTGACAGATCTCTCACTTTTCTCCTTAGTTCTATTATTTAGTGGCAGTGGTAGAGACTTCACCTTCTGACGTTTGCTCAGCCCTCTGTTCTTCCTTTGTCAGGGCTCTGGATTTGTTCTACTTTGAAACAGTACTGTGGATGGGAAGCTTTACTGTCTCTTGTAGTTTTGAGAGTTGAATAAGGTGCAGGATGGTGAGCTAGGATTCAGAAACTACTGGCAAATTATAATGTTCACTGTTTGTGGTATGGTTTCCCTGAGACCCACTCCCCACAACCACTCTATATGACAATACAATGGGTATGTGTGTGTCCACCCTGAGTCCAAGATACATTAACAGTAATGAGGAGAACAGAGAAGAGTAGAATGAAATAAGATGAATAAAAATTTTTAGAAAATTAAAAATAAAAAACACATAAAAATTAAAGCAGAAACCAAAGCAAAAAAATAATAATAATAGCTCACACAAATGCCAAGACATGCAGACACACACATATAGCAAAACAAACTGGAATAACAACAAAGCAAAATAAAACAAAAAACAAACAAACAAAAAACAGGAAAACCAAAGACATACACATACATCCAGCACAAAATGAAAGGTGAAGAAAAAGAGAAAGAAATAAAGGGAAAAAAACCAGAATTCAGGTTGAGCCCTC
>NW_007247066.1:149529-149976 GCF_000164805.1 Carlito syrichta
ATATATTCATACACACACACACACACACACACACACACACACACACACACACACACATTTACCTTAAAAAAAGAGAAGAACAAAAGGGCAAAACCAACCAACAAAAACAAAAAAACCTGAAAGGTGAACACTCAATCATTCACATACACACATAAACTGAAAAGGTAAAACAAAAGAAGAAAGAGAAAAAAGTGAGGGATACAGATTGAACCTTCATATACACATTTATGCACCAGAAGATCCCTGGCCACTTGTTCATGATCCCCCACTTAGTCTCTCCCAGCAGGTGGAGGAGGAGGAGGAGGAGGAGGAGGAGGAGGAGGAGGAGGAGGAGGAGGAGGAGAAGGAGAAGAAGAAGAAGAAGAAGAAGAAGAAGAAGAAGAAGAAGAAGAAGAAGAAACTGGTGCTCAGTTTTGTGTTCCAGGAATCCCCAGGGTCCAAGTCAAG
>NW_007247067.1:0-1255 GCF_000164805.1 Carlito syrichta
CGTTCCCTGTATGCCTAGATGTTCAAGGGTTTTTATCAAGAAGGGGTGCTGGATTTTATCAAAAGCTTTTTCTGCATCTAATGATATGATCATGTGGTTTTTGTTTTGACATCTGTTGATGTATTTAATTACATTTATGGTTTTACGAATGTTAAACCAGCCTTGCATGCCAGGAATGAAGCCTACTTGGTCATGGTGGATGATTTTTGAGATGTATTGCTGAATCCGGTTTGCTAGGATTTTGTTGAGAATTTTAGCATCTATGTTCATCAAAGATATTGGCCTGTAGTTCTCTTTCTTTGTTGGATCTTTACCTGGCTTGGGTATTAATGTGATGTTGGCTTCATAAAATGATTTGGGGAGAGTTCCATCTTTTTCAATAGCCTGGAATACCTTCAGTAGGATTGGTATCAGCTCCTCCTTGAATGTCTTGTAGAATTCTGCTGGAAAGCCATCAGGACCAGGGCTTTTTTTTGTAGGAAGCTTTCTTATTACGCAGTCAATTTCTTTGATTGTTATTGGTCTATTTAGGGTCTCAATTTCTTCTTGTTCCAACCTAGGTAGGTTGTGTGATGTCAGAAAGTCCTCCATTTCCTTAAGGTTTTCAAGTTTGTTTCCATACAAGTGTACGTAGTAGTCTCTAATGATCTTTTGTATTTCTTCAGGGTCAGATGTGACTTCATCTTTTGTGTTTCTGATTGTGCTTATTTGGTTTTTTTCTCGTTTTTTCTTGGTCAGTCTAGCTAGGGGACCATTGATCTTGTTTATTCTTTCGAAGAACCAGCTTTTTGTTTCATCGATTTTTTCTATTATCTTTTTGTCTTCTATGTCCTGGATTTGGGCTTTTATTTTGGTGATCTGGATTCTTCTGCTGAAATTAGGGTTTTTGTGGTCTTGCTTTTCCAGCTTCTTTAGGTGGCTTGTTAGGTTGTCAATTTCTGTTCCTTCCATTTTCCTCATGTGTGTTTGTAGGGATATAAATTCCCCTCTTATTACAGTTTTTAAGGCATCCCAGAGATTTTGGTAAGATGTTTCTTCATTTTCATTTGTTTCCAGGTATCTTTTGATCTCTGTTTTGATGTCATCATTGACCCAGGAGTTATTTAGCATCATGCTGTTTAGTGTCCATGTCTTTGTGGGTTTTGGGGGGACTTTGTTGGTGTCAATGTTTATTTTTATCCCACTGTGGTCTGAGAAGGTGCATGGTAGAATTTCAGTCCTTTTAAATTTGCTTATACTTGATTTGTGTCCAATT
>NW_007247067.1:2247-3267 GCF_000164805.1 Carlito syrichta
TGGATTCGGGCTTTTATTTTGGTGATCTGGATTCTTCTGCTGAAATTAGGGTTTTTGTGGTCTTGCTTTTCCAGCTTCTTTAGGTGGCTTGTTAGGTTGTTAATTTCTGTTCCTTCCATTTTCCTCATGTGTGTTTGTAGGGATATAAATTCCCCTCTTATTACAGCTTTTAAGGCATCCCAGAGATTTTGGTAAGATGTTTCTTCATTTTCATTTGTTTCCAGGTATCTTTTGATCTCTGTTTTGATGTCATCATTGACCCAGGAGTTATTTAGCATCATGCTGTTTAGTGTCCATGTCTTTGTGGGTTTGGGGGGGACTTTGTTGGTGTCAATGTTTATTTTTATTCCACTGTGGTCCGAGAAGGTGCATGGTAGAATTTCAGTCCTTTTAAATTTGCTTATACTTGATTTGTGTCCAATTATGTGGTCGATCTTAGAATATGTTCCATGTGGTGATGAGTAGAATGTGTATTCTGTGGTCTTTGGATGGAGTGTTCTATAGGTATCAATTAAGTCCATTTGGTCCAGAGTCTCATTGAGGTTCCGGATCTCCTTGCTGATTTTTTGTCCTGATGATCTGTCTAAGGTTGTGAGTGGTGTATTAAAGTCCCCAGTTATTATGGTGTTAGAGTCAATGTCTTTCTTTAGTTTTCCTAGAAGTTGCTTTATGAATGTTGGTGCACCTATGTTGGGTGCATATATGTTTAGGATAGATATTTCTTGTTGATGGAGTGAACCTTTTATCATTATATAGTGGCCCTCTGTATCTTTTTTAATTTTTGATAGCTTAAATGGTATTTTGTCTGAAATTAGGATCGCGACTCCTCCTTTCTTTTGTGTTCCATTCGCCTGAAAATTTGTTTCCCATCCTCTTACTTTGAGTCTGTGTATGTCCTTTCTAGTGAGATGGGTCTCTTGAAGGCAGTATATTGTTGCCTGGTGATATTTTATCCATTTTGTCATTCTATGTCTTTTCAGTGGTGCGTTTAGTCCATTCACATTCAGACCAATTATTGAA
>NW_007247067.1:3681-103664 GCF_000164805.1 Carlito syrichta
CAGTCCTCTTTTGATGGACAGCATGGTTGGTTCCAGGTTCTTGTTATTGTGAACAATGCTGTGATAAACATGCATGTGCAGGTATCTTTTCTATAGAGTGATTTGAGTTCTTCAGGGTATATTCCCAGTAGGGGGATTGAGGGGTCATATGGGAGGTCAATATTTAGAGCTTGTAGGAATCACCATACTGTTTTCTACAGAGGTTGCACTAGTTTGCACTCCCACCAACTGTGTAGAAGTGTTTCTTTTCGCCATTTTCTTAAAGACAAAAAGAGAATTATTTTTAAATGAGTGAAGAAACAATACAGACAGGACAAGGATATATTTGTTTAGGTGATTTTTATAATCATAAAAGTATTTTAGAACATTATACAGATGATTGAACTTTAAAAAGCAACTTCTAAAAATCTAAAGCAAGATAAAAGAAGTAACCTAACTACAGATGAAATTGGTGATGGAACAACGACAGTACTAATGATACTGAGAAATTATAAAACATGGTCCTGGAGGAAATGATAAAGGCTAAAAAAATACTCAATTATAAATCACAGTAACATGACTCTTCCTACAAAAACTAGACAAAAATCTAAATGCTTTGGTAATATTGTCTGTGTCACTGTTGCTATTGTTGTTCTGAGATGATTACGAGGTTGTGTTTGAAAAAAGCAAATAAACTAAGTTGATGAGAGTAGAAACTGAAATTTTACATGGAAGAAATGCGGCATTAATATTTTGTCCTGTTTTCTCCTCTTTTGCAGAGACCTGGTGTGTTTCCCTTGTCGTGCCCAGAAGCAGGAGATGCCATCTTTTTTGTTTCCCTGCAAATTATGTATGTATGTATGTATGTATGCATTCATTTAAAGATGTATGCTTTGCTTGAACTTATTTTTTTTCTGCTCAATTGTTAAGGCTATAGGTAAACTGTGCTTAATTATGAAGTAAATGTGAGATTTTGATATAAGCAGTGTGATGTGTAATGATCAAATCAGCACTATTAGGATATCCATCACCTCAAACATTTGTCATTTCATGCTGTTGGAAACATTCAAAATCTTCTCTTCTAGCTTTTAAAAAATATGCAATAAAGTATTGTTAACTATAGTTACCCTGTTGTGCTATTGAATACTTGAACTTCTGATAATGTCAAAGAAACTTCGTCAAAAAATAATGTTATATGAACAGGATTTATGGAAGAAGTTTCTTTGCTTTGATTTTTTTAAAGTGAAATTTGGACATAGAGTGCTACGTGAGGATGAAGTTGGAGATTGTGGTGATGCTTCTTCAACTGAGACCACCAAAGACTGCCAGCACCCACCAGAAGCTGAAGCATAGGCATGGAACAGATTCTTCCATGCAGCCCTCAGAAGGCACCAGCCCTGCCACTCCTTGACCTTGGACTTCCAGCCTCCAGAATTGTGAGATAAAATATTTCTGTTATTTAAGCCTCCAATCGTTGGTACTTTTTAGAGTAACCCAAACAAACTCTTGCAGCCATGACCAGAGAGGGCTTGTTGGGATGCTGCATTATAATGCTAATGTCTGCACTCTCCAGGTCAAGTGCTGAGTCAGGAACACCAAGGCAGGTGTTATATTTGAGAGACAACCTTAGGAAAACTAGGACGGAACTGTGGAAGTGAGACAGGGAAGGGGACAGCTAAGCCAAGGTACACTGTTGACTATCTTCCCTTTAAAAGACCAAAATCAGCCCTGTGGGGAAGTAGAGGCAAGATCTAGCCTCAGAGCAGTCACAACGGGGAGCTGGGACTTCCATCCACCAAACCAGTCAGCCGTCTTCACTCAGGCCTGCTTGCATGAGGCTCAGAAGTCTTCAGAAGATTTATGAGTTTTCATATAAAGCCTTCATGTACTGTGACTGACCAAGGTGATTCAAGTGACAGTAGTGTGTGCACCTACATGAAAGGAGGTTGTGGCAGGCAGAGTCCATGGCTTTGTGCATTCTCCTTCCTCTGCATGTGAGTGGGTTCTAGCATTTGCTTCTAACAAATGCAATATGCACCTGACTGTCACTCCTGTGATGCTGTAATGTTACAAAGCAAATGTAGAGAGATGTTTATCTTATTTTATTTTATTTCAAAGATATGGGGTACAATTCAGGTTTAGGTCTACAAGCGGACATCATGCAGGTAAAGTTTGGGCCATCCTTTGGTCCCCACTTTGCCTGGTTGAGGAGACTTTAAAGGTATAATGAAGATTCTACCCTGGTTTGAATGTTTGTGCCTCTCCAAAATTCACCTTGAAACTTAATCCCAATGGTGGTGGTATTCAGAGTTGGGGCTTTTGGGGAAGTGTTCAGCATTTATCTGAGTACTAATCTCATTCCCATGAAGGCTTCACCTGGGGAATGAGATTAGTGCTCAGATAAAAGAGGCTTGAATGAGCTCCCTGGAACTTCCATCTCTTTCACCATGTAAGGACATCCAGAAGGTACCCCTGTAAGGAGGACTTGTCAGAGACCTTGATCTTGGATTTCCCAGCCTCCAGAACAGTGAGTAACAAATTATAAATTGCTCATTATAAGGCATCTTGTTACAGGATTCTGGAGGAACTAAGACAGGTCACTAATACTTTGGCTTCAAGTTTATCAAAGAGTGATCATCCTGGGCAGGCCTGGGCCTAATCATGTTCATTTTTAAAAACTTTTAAAAGCAGGTTAGAAGAAAGAGATGTGAAATAGCAGAGAATCTTTCCTTTGTTGACTGCGCAAGCTGCCTCGAATTCTACAGCCAAAGGAAGATGGATTCTGTCAACCACCTGAGGGTCTTGGAAGCAGATTCTCCCACAGTTAAACCTTCAGATGAGAACACACAATCCAGATAGCTCTTAGATTTCAGTTTTGTGGAATCTTAGCAGAAAACTCAGCAAAACCATGCCCAGACATCTGATGCAAAGACACGATGAGGCAATGAATTAAAACTTTGTAGTGATTTGTTATATGACACGGGTGACTTATGCAGATACATTATTAGGGGAGATTAATTGATATAAATAAAGGGTAATGAGAGGGGAAATCAGAAACAGGGGGAAAAAAGTGCATTTTTGCATTTGCACCATTGCACATAATCCAATGTGCATTACATTTTAAAATAAAATTGGAAAACAATGGATCAGTTTGCAACCTTAACTGGATTCCCTTGAGAGATGGAAGCCTGTTTGCAAATACACTTTCACAAGGTAGATTTTTATTAACTGAACATGAACAAACATAGACCATGATTACATAAATGTTTGACAATAGAGAAACCAGACGTTGTCATGCTTGCCTATCCCTACATGCGTGGGATGAGGAGTTGTGTGTACTGCCCTACACTTGCAATGGTCCTGCAGCCGAGCACGTCCTGTGCAGGCTGTGAGTCTTCAATAAATGAGGTTGTGTTTTTGCTTGTCCGTGCTCATTTTTGCTTCTGCAGCTAGCAGCCAGACTACACAAAGACCAGTCTGACGGAGGAACGCTTCAGCCTCTGCATGTTAGAACCCTACTGGAGCAATGCCAGTCAACCTGCTGAACCTCGCTGGGGTCCTTGCCCCCTCCACTAGCATTCCTGGAATTGACCAGGTGTTCCAGCATCATGGAGATAATCTAGGAAGATATATCGGGAGGAATAAATAACAGGTAGAGCAGGGAGAGAGAGATTGTTGCAAACAGAGTGAACGCGGGTGTCAGTCTGGCAGGGCCCTGGGCCCCTGGAGGTGATCCATCACCCCACAGCCATTATCGTTTGTTATCAAGGTTTCACCTAACAGCTGGGCAAGGAGAAATATTTGCAGTGCCGTTTCTCAGCCAACCTTACATCCTGTCAGATCAAATTTGCTTTGACCCAGTGTTAGAGTTCATGAACGTTTTCAAAATATGAAGGAGGTGATCAGTTCCACACAGTGTGTTTTAAGGAAATTGAATCTAGTCATTTTGATTAGGTAACTGCAAAAGCAATCGATGAGGCCGATTTTTCTTCTAAACTGCCCCGCTAATGTTCACTTCAGCCACTTCTACACTTGCATGGCAAAGACAGTATCTGCAAACAATTGACAATGATCATTTTTACTAAATATTTACTGTTCTCACACAGCAGAATGGACTCCACCTCCTCTCTCCCGACATCCACAATTGCATCAGAATTGAGATCCTGGTTAACAGCTCCAGATTACTGAGAGATCATTAGGTCACTGCCCCCTGGCATGCCTGTAAATCAGAAACTTCATGGCCAGAGACCAATGCACACAAACCCCTGTGTATCCAAGTTAGCACAACACTCAACATGCTAGACTGACTGAAAGCCATGCTGATGCTATCACCCAAATGTGCTTCCTAGCATGGCATCCCTGGTCTTTGTGGGGTGTAAGTTTGAACACGTACAGTGTGGAACATCACTTCACAATCAAGTCTTCCTCCATTATAAATGAGGTGATCTCCCTATTTGCCTGTCACTTGCCTTTCTGACAAGTTCCCAGGACAGGAGGAATGTGTGTACCCTGCACTTTAATAAAACACGGAGAGCGTTGCCCTGCAGTTTAAGCTGTTAAGCATGCCAAGAATCCCAGTTTCTGACACTTTGGATGTCTTTTAAAGAAGTACTTGTTGAAGTTGGCTAAGACAAAATGAACTTCCATCAACTAGGAGTTGCATTTCGGGAGGCTTCAGCGATCGTTTCATTTGTCTCTCCCAGCACCTGCTAGAGGAATACGCAGTTCCACACACTGGTGGAAATTAGGTTGCAGGTATTTCATTTTTAAAAACATCATGACAGGTGATTTTTTCCCCCTAACTTTTCAATTATAGGCTCTTGGGAAAATGTTTGACTTTTTTAAGAGGTTTGTGCTGATGTGCTATTTTTCATAATATTTTTTCAATCAATTTTCAATCTTCACTTTACATTATCACAGGGATCTCCGTGTACTATGTGTGAGAAAAATATAACTTAAAACTATTGCTGCATATATTCATTTTTGCTGGCTCAGATGATCAGAAAAGAAGATCACAGAAAGGCAAATGGAAACACGGAGCATCAATATTCACAGTGATTATGTAATATCACTAAAGAAAATATAGTGATTTAGAGTTGATAATTTGGTGACATGCTCTAATTGATCACTCTGTGTTCACAAATTGAATCATTAAGTAATAACTTTTTCTTTTTTTCCAGTGACATTTTGATATTATTTTATTCCCCGCGGCTTGTTCTCTACTAGATAGGGCTGATCCCTCAAAATCTTATTTTCCCATAGAGCTCACAGTTTTCCTTATCCTTCAAGCCTCTAGAAAGCCAAGTCATCCATTTTTCTCCAGGGGCCTTTGCAAATGATTGCAGAGCTTTTCATCCATCAGTTCCCTCATACACCTGGCTTCCCTTCTGGGTCCCAGCCATGTGGAGGGGCCAGTTGTCCTCCGAGGGAATGCATTCATTCAACAAGATGATTTATACATGGGAACATATCCTGCTGAAGAAAACTTAGTGGATAAAGAACAAGGAAAGGGTTTTGAAAAACCTGTGAGTGAAGGCTTATCCATTGTCCAAGGCAGACTTTCATCCGTTTCCTTAGTCTTGGGCTGATTGGCAATATCTGACCATCAGTAAACAACATCGAGCTTGAATGCTGCAATTAACAAAATGTAGTCTCTACAGTAGACTCAAGAAATAATTGCCTATTGAAATAAATTTATATCTTGTGTTTAGCTTCAAGATAGCAAAATTAAAGTACATTTTTGTTTGCTAAGAAAGCAATCCAAAAAGAATTCAGTATCAAGCATCACTAATTATTCAAAATCAGCACAAGTTTGTTAAGTGCCTACTATATACCAGTTAGTATGCTTGGTGTTTTCAAATATTGTCTTGTAGGGAGCAGAATGAATTATGAGACATACACAATCGATATTTTAGCACACTCAGCCCTCATTTATTTATGGATATGAGCTACATTCCTTCTTCTTCTTTCCTAATTAGCTATAATTTCTTCTTTATTATGAAATAAAGGTCAATAATAAATATTTTAGAGTGATTACATATAGTGTCATCAGTCTTTTTTCTTTTTCTTTCTATAGATGCTAAGAGTGCACCTTCAGAGAGAGCCCAGGGCAATGCATGATTACATTAGGATGGTCTTTGCATAACAAATTAAATGATGGGTATATTTATAGGACAGGTGTTTTAAAGTTGAACTCATTTTAAGGCAGCATATTTGTTGTTGCCAGGTCCCAAGGTCAGGTGAAATTACCTTGATCATGCAACTAACAGGGGATTAAAAAGAAAGAAAAAGCACTATGATGAAATGCATGAACGTGTCCACTTTTCCAGCTCTTCATGGAGATTTATGACCCAGGAAGAGAACTGTTTTACGTTATCTTGGCCTTGTCAGTGTCTGCATCTCCCTTCTCATACCAAAAACCTCAGCCCAGTGGAGGAGACGGGTCTTGAAGGATCTTGAACTTGTCAACACAACTTTCCCCATCAGTAATTGCACTGCAGTGTCAAATGTGAGGCATAGACCATGCTGCAAATAGTTGTACACACTAAACCCACTCATATTTTGAACAGAAACATTCCTCTGTGTCCCTGGATGCTTTCCAGTCTCTACCAGGATAGCAATGTTGTGTAGAAGCAAACTGGTAGTCATCCAAGGAGGCCACGGAGGATGAATTCTTTAGCTCCTTGCTCAGCATTTCTTTGCCAGCAGGTTTCTTGCCCATTCAGCACTTGAGGCAAAGGGCTGGACTTCTGTTCCAGTTAGTAGTCCTCTTTCTCATATCTACAGCAAGTGTGATTCATTTTCTTAAGCAAAGGGTAAGTTCACTGAAGAAGTGAACCAATTTCACCAGGCACCTTTAATCCCCCTTCCGTAGTCTCAGACTGTGTGACGACTTCCTCCCTGCTAATATTCTGTCTCAGTGGTTCAGTTTTACTAGGACTTGCTTTTCAGTACACTTGTATTTTATTTCCATGCGTACTTTCTTCTTACCTGATATGGGCTGTATCACCCTCACACGTGGTATTTTTAGTGTCAAGTAAAAGATGACCAAGGTTTTAAAATTCTGAGAGTCATAATTAAGGAGACATTGGGATGTTATAAAAATGCCCTTTGGGCTTGATTTGTGCCTCCCAACACAAGCCAAAATGCCACAAAGAACCATATTGGTACTCAAAGAGCCCAGTCCTATGTCTTGGCTGGAGTAGAGATTCCTCCTATTTGGCGACCTCGCTTTATACATGGATATTGTTTCATAGAAGAGTAGTCCATGTATCATGGGTTGCCAAGACTATAATAGGGCAAATCCAGGAACATGGCTAGGAAAATGTCATAAGAATGTCCCAGCGTCTTTACTTCATGGCTTTGGGTTCAACATTGCATACAGAGACTTGGCTCCAGGAGCACAAAGGAAATGCCCACCTTCTGCCTTCACAGCCCTCTTTACTCTTATACATGATGAAGAGAAGCAAACAGGTGAAGTCTGTAACCACCATCAGTTACCCGGATGACACTCCATTTCTTTATCTGAGCAACTGGATAATAACAATGCTTTTCTATGGAGTTTACATGAGACAGTAAATATAAAAATGACAGAGAATAGGGATCAACAACTTGTTACTATTATTATTTCTGCATGTGTGCTTAAGACTATATAAAACAGACACAAAATCTATCACCTCAGATGGGAAGCCTGCCTTTGAAGCCACAGCAACGGGGACAGACACATCAATACAAGGGAAGTTAGGCTGGATGTCCAATAATCTTCCATCAGCTAGATCTGGGCTCCAGATAGTCAGGCATTATGATAGCTACCTCTCTCACGTTCTCCTGGCATCTTAGGCACTCTGCTACTTCTTGTGAGATCTCTGAGCTATATCCACTACCTCATCCCCTGAGGCACTGAAGCCCAATGCCACTTACACCACACTGTGCTACTATCTTGGAGACTGGGCACAAGCTCTTGAGCCTTTTCTAAATGAACAGTGACAATGAACTTGTGTACTTGACCTGAACTTCTACATCATTGCCCGATATAAAACAATGATATATTTTATGAAGTCCCTAAAATCTATTTTATGCATCAAACCTCTCTCCTCAATCTAGCTAGGAAATCAATAGCTTCAAAACTATGACAACAGAAAGATCATTCTGGTAGCTCACAGAGTTTGGAGGACCATATAGTATCAACTCAAGTAATGAACACTGACAAGCCCTCAAGACAAAAACCGCATGGGGCTCTCTAAAGAAATGTCCATCCTCACTGAGATAAAGATCATGATTAGAGTGGGAAAGCAAAGCTGTCTGTTGAGGTTCTGCCAATTCATTGTTAATGGGAATTGCGGCGATGCCTTCAGCCTTTGGCACAGGTCTGGATGCAGCGTTGTAAAGTTCTAGTTGCTGTTTAAGAGCTGGTCTCAGGATGGTGAATTCCCCTACGGTCTCCTTCTTCAGGGCCATTCTGTGAGCTCCCATCATGCAGCAGCCTGCACACTGTGATTGCTGTGGCTTTGGTATTTTTGCTGACGACAGTGTAAGGATAGATCGCCGCCTGTAAGTGCGACTCTGAAAGGTCCAGTTCTCCTCTGTGCAGTCCCACCAAGACCCTGACAGGTGTTGAAGCCTCTCCTCCAAACCACTATGGCGATTGTTTTTTGAGAAAGAGCAGTTGCTTGTCTCATGAGCACGTGTGATCTCAGTGGAGTGGTCTGCAGACAACTGCTTGGTTGCCAAAGCGTTCTCTGGGTGGTCCGCTGGCAGTTGTCTACTGCTGACCTCCACTCGTCTCCTCATGCCCCTCTTGGGACGGCCAGGAATGCTTTTGTGAGGCTGGATCTGGTGGACAGGTTGTTTTGGATGGTTGCCTCTTCCCATTCAGATATATTTTATGAAGTCTCTAAAATCTATTTTACACATCAAACCTCTCTCCTCAATCTAGCTAGGAAATCAATAGCTTCAACACTATGACAACAGAAGGATCATTCTGGTAGCACACAGAGCTTGGAGGACCATAACAAAATTTCCCATAAGGAAATTCTGTTCATGGTTTCTCTCACACTGAAGTCACAAATATTTATTTTGAATGTAAACTAATAAGAACAAAGAGTAAATAAAATTCCTCCCTTTCCTCCTCCTTCCCTCCCTCTCTCCCCCCTTCCTTCCTTCCTTCCTTCCTTCCTTCCTTCCTTCCTTCCTTCCTTTCTCTTCTCCTCTCTTTCTATCTCATTTTTTTCTGTTTCTTTCTCCCTGTCTTCCTTCCTTCCTCCCTCCTTCCCTCTCTCCCTGCCTCCCCATCCCCATCGTTCTCCCTTTGTTTTTTTCTCCTTAGAACTCATGCTCTGGCAAGAAAATGATCCTGGAAGCAGAGTGAATGCCACTAAACATCACAATGAAGAAAAAGAAAAAGGAAGCTCAGAAAATAAGCTATTATCCCATCTGCCTGTCCTCTATCACGTTTAGTGGTCACATGGAAGCAATGGTTTTGACTTGGCTTTCATTGTGCATCCCTGCATCAAGCACAGTGACAGCTGCAAATTATATGTTTACTGTATATAAAAGAGAAGTATCATTATTTCATCCTATACAATATGTTAAAGGTTTCAGTATATTTCCAGGTGGTAATTATTCACTTGTGAAGACCCAATAACATCTTTAAAGCAATAAGGCATTTTTGTTGCACAAATTGCCAATCAGGCTAAACTCAAAGCACCCAACTAACTAATGTTCAACTTACTACATTGAAGACCTGTGTCTTCTTGAGACAAGACAAAGAAATGCTGGGAACAGAGGAAGAGAATCACAAGCAACTGACAGTGCGGGAGGCCCTGTGCAATTTGCTGCATGCAGGGCAGGATGAACATTTGAGTTGCCACTTAGCCCTTAAGTCACACTGCGACCGAGAGACTCTCATCTTCTCATCCTTTTCATGAGAAACGATGCAGAGAGATTAAGTAACCTAACTTGTGGGGCTTGTACTAAGTGGCAGAGCCAAGTTCAAGAACAGATCTACTCCTTGCTGGTTTGTCAAGAGATGTCTACAACATAACAAACGTGTGTCTAATGGGGTCTCCCTTAAAGCGGAAATCCAGTGCCAATGGCAAGAACATGTTTAACTATAATAATCTAATGGAAATATAATTGAAAAAGTATACCAAGCATCAGTTCAGTGAAGGAACCTAAGAAACAGTTTCCAACAGAAACAGAATGGAGTGTAAGCTAGAAGACAGGTTAGGGGGTGGCAGGGTTAGAAGCACAATGGACACAGTTAGGAAAAGATTATATTATATTATATCATTCACTTAACAGACAATTGTGCATTGCAACCCAGGTGCAAGCTGTGTTCTTGACACCGGGAATACATCAGTTTGCTTCAAAGAAGGCAGAAATCTCTGTCTACGTGAATCTTACATTCCAGTGGAAGAGATAGGCAAAAAATAAGATAGATAAATAACAATCTACCTATTCATTTGCTGTACATGGTTGCTTGGGCTCCCATAACAAAATACCATAAATTGGGTGGCTAAAACAACAGGCATTTATTTGCTCACAGTTCTGGAGGCTAAAAGTCCAAGATAAAGGGTCAATAGAATTTGAGTCCTGGTAAAGGCTCTCTTCCTGGTTTAAAGACAGCCACCTTCTCATTATGTCAACACCTTGGTTTGGACAGGCAGGGGAAGTGGGGGAAAGGGGCATGGGAGTTCTCTGGTGTCTAGTCTTATAAGGATAGAAGTCCTATCAGATCAGGACTCCAGCCTCCTGACCTCATTTAACCTTAATTACTTCCTTAGAGACCTTATCTCTAAATACAACCACATTGAGTGTTACAGCTTCAAAATATAAATTTTGGGGGGAGCGGAAACAAACATTCAGTAGATATTATTCACTAATTGTAAAACGTATGCACAGAAATTGGTTAGCATCTAGGACCTGTAGAGATTTAGGCAGAGAAAATTGACAGGCAGATGACTTAATGGGCATGCTAGCCTTTTTTTTTAATTTTTAAGATTTTGCTACTGTATAAAGTTAGCTTCTCAGAAAACAAAATTCCATCACCCAGGCCCTATTTTGGGTTTGTTCTAAAAATCTCAAGTTAAAACAATATCGCTAGTATCTTCACATCCTTTGCAAAATATTCCTTGACCATCTTGTCACATTGATGATGAATTCCTTCTTGAGTTTGAGTCCAGAAAACAATAATGTTTTGGCAAAACATTTGGCATTGCTGTTTTTTGTTAGAATAAGAAAATGACATACATCAATGTGTTGTTTTTCACCCAGCTCTCAAATCTTGGGAGAAATTCCCTTACCAAATGCTAAAATCTAGTAACTCCAAGGGTTACTAGAAACATTGGATCTCTTTTGCTCAATGTCTGGTACAAGCCCCACTGGCAGTAAGGAAGAGAATTGAGGACATGGTCTAAATCCTTGATATATTTGCTTTTGCATCTGTCTTCTATTTATAGCGAGTGGTACCTCTTTTTGTTATACAATTGTGAATGGTAATCAATACATCACCTTACTCTTTCAGCAAATCGATAACGCACAAATCAAAATTTTGCAGTAGTTGATCTATACATTTATTTATTCTTATATGCATGGATGGAAAATAGTTTCCAATCTCTGCCACTTCTTCCTTGGCCCACACACCTGCCCACACCCCTCCTAGCCCCGGATGCATGCCAAGATGAGGTATGAGGAAGACTTTTGGTAAAGATGCAGGAAGGAGCTGGAGACAGCCTGGACTCCCCCCAGGAGCTTGGCATTCCTGCTAATGTTTGCTGTTCTGAAACAGACTAGGTCACCTTATCGCAGTCACTGAAGACACAAGCCATTCAACCTTAAGATGTTATCTTTGATATGTTGGTACTGACCCCTGAGGTGGGGCTGGATGAGTGTTATTCCCTAACCCCCTGGCCTTTCTCAGAGGTCTTGAAGCCTCTGTTCAGAAGGGAAATGTGGACATCTACATGAATAACAAACAACCCGATTCCTGCTCCGAGACCAGGAAAAGCCCGCCTTAACCTTGTGAGTATTGGATTGAGACCTTAGCAAGACAGACCTGTAGGAGAGGGCTGGGGTGTGGCTGAGGAGTGGACTCCAGGGCATGCACACACCTTTCCATTCCTCTGATATCTAGAGCACAGCCACAGACTTACATGGCAATGCATACTATATAGAAAAAAAATTGAAGCATTATAAAATCTGTTAAGTAATTTACAATGTATAGGATGACAGGTAGCTATATCGTCTCAGGATTAATGTGACTAGCACTCAAGATTCAGACCACAGAACCTGGTCCCTGGAATCACTAGATTCACAGTGACCAGCCTTGTGTTCTCTTACCAATCAAAATAACTTTTCCTCCCATGGAGAGACCAGGGAGACTCTCGGTTCCTTCCAGGGGTCTATGGCCTTGCCCACAGAGGAGAGAAGAGAAGGAGAAGCAAAGTAGAGAAAGAGAAGGAGAGAGAGAGAGAGAGAGAGAGAGAGAGAGAGAAAGAGAGAGAGAAAGAGAGAGAGAGAGAGAAGAAGAAGAAGGAGGAGGAGGAGGAGGAGGAGAGGAGGGAGACAAAGAAAAAAAGTCCAGATGATCACAGTTAAAATGTCAAAGTTCAATAAAATTCATAGATTTTTAGAAGAAATCATGCATGAATGTATTTATTTTACAATTTTAGAGTGGAATACACTCTTCTGGGCAAAGCACAAAACCTAAAAGCTGACTTAAGCAGATCAATACACAAAACTCTATGTGGAAAAATGTAACAAAACCAAAATGAAGTGACCAACAAGTATCTTGGAAACTTGGTTGTGTGTCAGAAAAATATATATTTTGCAAGATCAAGTAGCATAGACTCTTCAACTGGGAACCTACTCTGTGCCAGGCATCATGAACATGTTAAATATGGGATAGAAAGAAACTGGTGTTGAGCCCTGAATCCATGTAAACATAACATTAAGTTCAAACCATTGTGGTCATTACGGTTGCACAAAACAAACTAGCAGTTAGAGTTCTTGAAAAGGTCTGCATAGTGTCGAAATAATAATATTTTTTAAATGACAGGCTGGGACGAAGCTCCTTAAACATGAAAACAAACACGGTAAACTGGAGATGGAAATTAAAGTTGGCAAGAAGTTGCAGGGTGTCATTATCCTTATCTTGCTCAAGTGATTAACAGATACTATATTCTGAGCTGAATAAGTTGGGAACCGCAAATAGAGTTTCTCCAAGGGATGACTCACACCCCCTGGGATCACAGTCTCTGTTTCACTAAAAGCAGACCTTGAACCGCAGGCCCACAGAGCCTCCCCGGAGCCCCACACCTGGAAGTCCCTTTCTGTAGCTGGAGTCATCACAAGTGGGTTCACGCCTCATTGCCCAGGTGTGAGAAGCGCCACTTTCCCATATACCCGAGCATTTGTCCTTCCCTCTCCCCCACGCCACCCTCCCTTTGTCCTGCCCTGCAGAGGTGGTTAGATAGACAGAAGTTACAGCTTCCTTGGAAGCATCACCTTCACTAGTTTCCTCGGGAGAGGTGTCCCAAGGCCTGGACTCACAGCTCGACACCACCTCTTCCATTCTGTGTTCACAGCATATGCCTATTCTAAAACCTGACCATTCTTAGCTATGAAATGAAAGAAAAAGAGGCTAAATGTATCACATTAATTTTTAAATGAGCCCTGTCGGAAAAGTACTTTCTAAACAAAGAAACTAAATAAAATTCAGCAAGACTCCTACATTAAGTGAATCTGGGAAAAAAAAAATGCAGATATGTTTCCTTTCTCTTCAACATTTATATCCCCTCTCTTATGTTGTCCAGAGAGACACGTAGTCTACATGTATGCACATTCTGTTTAATTTGTCTGCTGAATAGACCGAGTCAGTCCCACTCATTTCTATCCTTGTATTTATAAAGTTATCTGAAGAAGCTTTAGCCCCCTTTTTATGGAAAGGATATTGCTTCGAATATATTCTACCATAGGAAAAATTGATTATCCATTACCTGTTAAGACATCGATATCATGATTATTATTATTATTTTTTGCTAACTGAAATCATTGGAAAGCATGATAAAAATGTGATAGTCATAGATGCCATCAGTTATGTTCTAGAAGCACAACTATTATTAAATAAAATTTATAACATTCCAACTGATCCATATCTTTCTACTTACAAACTTGTAACTAAATATTAACTGTAGATAAGCACTTAATTTTCAGCATTATAGTAGATGATCATTTATAGTACAAAAACTTCAAATATTTAAATACTTTATTTGTTCACAGTTGAAGATTTTGTTTGTTTATTTGTTTTGCTAACCCCCTAGCATACTTTTAGATAGGGTGATGCAGATTGACTTATTGCAATCATCTATCTGTCACATGATATGTACGCACCCATCATGCCTGTTCTATTACTTTTGAAAAAACCATCAGGATGAACTTGTTGGATATTTAGGGGAAAGTACACATGGCCAGATAAATGATAGGAAAGCAGAAACCAAACCAAATTTCCTCCTCCCCATACAGAAATGAAGATATTTTAACAGACATTATTCTTTGTACCATGTGATTTTCTCTTTTCTTTTTTTCCCCAATTCAAGTTTAGAAGAAGAAGAGGAAGGAGGAGGAGGAAGAAGAGGAGGAATAATTATACATATTTCTCATAAACCTTTCCACTTGAGGGGTTTCTTCACTTACATTATGACGTTCAACTCCAGTGGTTTTCAGTATTCACCATATCTCAGTGGAAAGCATGTTGCTTTCCAAATGGCCAAGGGGACACAGGGTTTGCCAGAAGCCCTGACATTACAAGTACAGGCTATTGTATTGCTTCTTCTATCAACTCATGCCAGTGCCAGGCACTGGAGGAGGCCAACAGACCATTTTATTTGGAGTCATAGGAATACCCTACCAAACTAAGCCTTTGAATGCCAGCAGGCTTGCAGTCCTCACAGCCAACTCAAAGGGAATTTGCTCTAAAATAATCTGGGCAAGGTTGCTTTCACCCTAGGTAACTTTGATTCTCTAGGCAATGTGAGTGATTCTGAAGGGAATGAAATATGGTTGTGATTCATTTTTACTCCTTCCTAGATGACCATAAAGTGAGGTATTACTCTTCAAATGATAACTTTTCAGCTACTTTCCACTCATTTATCTCTCTCTTGTCTTCTTTCCTTCTCCCCTATTTCCTCCTCCTTCTCTTCTTCTGCCTTTCTCTCCCTCTCATGCCAGAAACAATGGATGAAGAACTTATTAAATACAAAAGATGTGAGAACTAAGCAAACAATAAAAAATGCACACAAAAAACCTGTCTTTAGTCAGAATTTCACCTAAATTAATTCATAGACATGGGCATATTTTACGTAACGATTGCCAGAAAAGGGATTCTGCCTACTTTTCAGCTATTTATTTTTTTCCATGGTGAATAAGAGTTATTACAAAAAGAAATTCCCCCCAAAAACTATATTAGTAGCTATGAGAAACAAATAAAATAAAATGAACATTTATTTAGAAAATAATGTTCAGAAACCTTATTCTGAGAATATTATTTACAATACTTGATTAAAATTAAATACCTGTGAAATGTTTGGAAAAGGAATGAAATTCCAACATTAACAAACAGTATTTTGAAAGATGACTGTTGATTTATTAAGATGAGCTGAGAAAGAAAATTACCTTAAAAAACACAAAAACTACTTTTATTTTAATATTTTCCATAGTAAAAATATATTTTTGTTATAGCCAAAAAAAAAAAAAAAATACATGTCATTCATGAGAGCAGGGTTCTTCTTAGATATGCATTGATTGTTGGAATTGTCCTTTGGGGTAAGGAGGTCGATTTGGCATGACAACTGTTTGATAAACATTCCTGTCTGCGAGAACAGGCTGGGGAAGAAGGTGAACTTCAGATAGAGGGTGAAGCCAGAGCTCCTTGAGGTCTGGCTTTCCTCCTAGACTTCCCTGAGGAAGGTTGAGGGCTATTCATTACTCACAAGAAGTAATGGGTTGAAAGCCAGGCCCAGTTAATGGCACACAGTATTTTCCTTTTTTGTTCTCTAAAAATTCTACTGAAAGTATGATGGCCAGGCCCGGTGGCTCAGCCTGTAAATCCCAGTGCTTTGGGAGACTGAGGTGAGTGGATTGCCTGAGCCCGCAGGTTCAAGACCTGCCTGGGCAGGTGAGACCTCATCTCTACAATAAATCAAAAAAATCAGCCCGACGTGGTGTAGTTCCAGCTACTGGAAGCCTGAGGTGGAAGTATTACCGGAGCCCAGCAGGTCGAGGCTACAGTGGCTGGGAGTGGCCACTGCACTCCAGTCTGGGCGACTAAGTGAGACTCCAAAAAAAGAAAGTATGATGAAATTGCAGAGAAATCAGTGACATCTACCCTTTACTAGCTTGCAAGAGTGTTTTGGCGGGTCATATGCGTATCAATCCTGTACCTTCACTCTGGCTGATGGGTGGGTGAGTGTGTCCAGGCCAAGGAGAAACCATTCCCCAAGCAGGGCCAGTTTACTTCTGAGATTGGAAACTCACTCACACTAAATGGAGCTCTGGAATGGGATGTGTGATTAGCACGGTGTTTATAAAGAGACAAATAAATCAACCTCAAAGTAGAAGTGCTAACGTTGCATTATGACATTTGACTCCACAGTTAACAGAATGAAATGCACCTATTGATCTCAAGATCAGCTTCAAGTAATTTCATTGAAAAATGCGTGTGTGTGCATGCTTGTATGTGTACAAATCCACATACATCTATGTGTTAAGAAACAGGGACACACAGGCAGACATACATATGGCCATATATCCATACAACATTTATTTATGTCCCCCTCACTTCGTTGCATTTGAACATTCATTTCTTAAAGTGATCCTCCGAGAATTTTCCGTTTAATTGCTCTCTCCAGCAAAGGGTGTTATACAGTCTGAAGTGGCAGGTGGGTAATAAGCTAATAAAACACATTCCCCCGCCTTCAAGTTTAAAAGCTTTATACAAAATGAAGTAACTGTTTTGATTTCGCATTATGGCATTTGTTTGGTGTGGGCAGTTCTAACCTCCACTGACAGAGACCTGACCAAAGGCAACCTCATTTGATGGACGTGAATGACAAGCTGTCCAGGAGTCGGGCAGGCACAGGGGTTTCCAGCCATAGTTAGACCATTTTTTTCCTTCAAAGATTCACCCAATCTCACAGTAGAAAAAATAAATGTCTTGAGTCCCAAGGAAATGGTCTTACTAAAGAAGGGTAGCTCATGTATAAAATTGTTACAAACCTTCAAGTGTTAAAGGAATGAATAATAATATCTCAGGTGGTTCTAGTGACACCCTCTCTCTAAAAGATTCCAGAACTTCCCACGATCCGGACATGACGTTGTGTGTCTTTGACATTCTCCCATAAGCATCTTCCATAACGTCATGCTCACAGCATCACTTCAGCCTTGTGTTTCTCTCCATTATCTTCATTATACAAGCCTCGTTTATCCCTCCTTCTGGAATTGGACCAGTCAGGATCAATTACATAGAAAATGCAAATAAATGAAAGAGGGGTGTGGAAGATGTACTCACTCTTCATCTTTATTTCTTTGCATGAAGAAATGTGCATGCCATGAAAAGTTGCGAGGAGATGGAAGAACAAGAAAAAGGGTAGCAGGCATAGGAGGGATGTAACAGCGGGTCTATTGAACAGGACATGAAGAGCATCTGGAGCCCATCAGCACAGCTCAGCAGATGACAGTCACCTTGAAATGCAGGGCCACCTTCTCCCAGTTTTATCTCCAGCATGTTTTGAGAAGTTGGAGAAGTGAGTTCTGTCACCCAGTTCACCGAGGGACCCCATGAGGTTGCTGAGACGTAGAACACTTACCCTAGCAGAGTTGCAAGATGACTTTTCATTATACAGACACTCGGCACATTAGAATGTGCCCACACCCTCACTCTGTTTACCTGCAAAACTTAATCAAACCTCTCTTGGCTTCTCTCTGGAATCTCCTATTTCCCAGGAGTGGCCCAGGAAGCCAACACCATAGCTCACATGAACGAGCGCTAGGATAGACAAAAGATGCCTCCCCCAGCTTTCTCTGGAAGTGGCCATTTTGAAGCTTATGATCAATGTTATACAGTTTTCAGAGAGAAAGAATCCACTCCTGACATTAAATAAATTAATTGTCATGTGGATATATGTGGGACATACGATCAAATGTCCCTCTCACACTCAAGTTTTATACTGCTTGAATAAATAGATGCGATTTCCAGTTTTCCTGTGTTTACTGAAACAGTTCCGAGACCGTCTGATTTCTGGAGAGCATTGATTAGTTAGACAGGGTCAGTGGCTGTCCTGTTGATTGGCAGTTTTACACATAAAAATAACCATTTTCTCTGTGAAGCAGGCCTGAGACGTCTCATGGCTAGGATGTATATGGCTGAGGCTATTTTTGGAAGCAAAAATAGTGGAAGAGTGACTAACTCCATATGTATCATCCCAGCTGGCATTAAGGGAGACCTGAGCCCAGACGCCCTGACAGCGCGCGGGGCACATGACACGCTGGGCATATGCTAATGTCCTTAGTATGTAGGTCACAGACCAAACCCATCTCCTCACACACCCTTGGTTATTTTGCCACGATCACAGTGTTTAACAAATCTAGATGGCAGAACCCATTGTAACAGCAGATATTGGTGGTTTTCAATTTATTTAGATGGAAGAAAAAAGCTACAACATGTTTGAAATGCCAAGGATATTTACATTTGAAAACAGTGTGTCCTGTAACTGCTTTCCACTGCAGAGCTTACTAATGGTAAATGAATTCCAGGCCATTCAGAGCTCCTGTGATTGACAGTGTAAAGGCTTCAGAGCCATTATAATGTCAAAAAAGACAGTGTCTTCCCTCCCCTCTCCACACACACAGTTTAGGGTTTTGTCAGATTTCTCATAATTAACCCTGATATTTGACGTTTAATATCTCGGCCATTCAAGATCTCGTTGAGCGACTAGTACTCGGCAGACAGGCATTCTGGATGTATGCAAATATTTTAAGGAGACTGCCAGAGAATTTCCAAAAATTCAGAACGGGTTGGCAAACAAACCAAATCAAAACAAAACAAACAACGATGCTAAGATTAATTCTATTTTTTTCTCTACTGAGTCATTTTCTGATTTAACAAGGAGTTTAATGTGCCGTGTACCCAGTGTGGCATGACATCATTACCTTCCATTGTTCACTGTTATTATGCTATTCTACACGAAAAGTTTCAAGACACTGGGGATGTGAGACAAAACAATACAGCTACCTTCTTCCAATCTAAAACGACGTGCAGCCGCGGTGTTGCAGTGAGACGGGAAATTGCGGTTGTAAAACGTTGTGATGCTGTCTTCAAGAATTACAGATTCAAACCTGGGGATAAGAGCATTCATTTGTCCTTTCACTTGTTTAGCCTTTAATACATATTGACCATGTAGGAGGACTAAACCAGGACCCTGCCCTCAAAAATCGTGCATGAGTGGCCGTCAAACCTTCGTGGTGAATTTTTTACAGATGTCAGCACATGCCACCGGCTGACTGTTACTTTGCATTATTAAACACCACTGAATTTCACCACTGCTCTTTCTGTGTGTCGGGGACAGGAGTGGCACTCAGTGTCTAGCAATGGTAGCCTCCATTAACTGAGTGCTCATCACTGTGTGTCTTGGGTCCTGTCCAATTAAGTCTAGCTTAAAGCTGCCCCCTTGCATATTTTAAGTTGGCCCTAAAGGTCTCGTAGCGCATAGTGACTTGTCACCTAACTGGAAGTGTAAACACACTGTCACTTACTCTTGTGTCAGTCACCGAGTTTCAGCCAATCAGAGACAGCCAACTGTTCAAACCTTGTTAAAGTAAGGCAAGTGCCAAGCTGTAGCCAATCGAGTTGTTTCAATCCCTCACATTCATTTTCTGTAAGTCATTTTTCTTTTTCAGTCCATAAATCTTCTTCTGCCAAGTGACCAGGCTTCAGCCACTCCACTCTGTACCTATTCCAGTTTGGGGGCTGTCACATTTGCGAGTCGTATATTGCTCAAAGTCTGTTCAATTTGGCAGGGCACCTGTAGTCCCAGCTACTTGGGAGGCTGAGATGGAAGGACTACCTGAACCCAGAAGATTGAGTCTGCAGTGAGCCCTATCGTGCCACCGGACTCCAGCCTGAGTGACAGAGTGAGACCCTGACTCAGAATATAAAATAAAAAGCAAAGTCTGTGAAATGTAATTTGTCAAAGGCTTTTCTTTTAACAGTACTGTCCAAGGAGTGTTATGTGCACAATATTTTGGACATCACTGTTAACCCTCAAAGCATTTCATTATCTAGAGGATTCTTCTGAGTCTTTGAAGACAGAGTTGCTCATACAAGCCTGGGAGCACTCCATGGCTCAAGTTTGAATTAGTGTTTCCTTCTATTCATCAACTTGCTGTGGGAGATGGTTTGGCTTGCTATGATTTTGCGAGGAGACATAGCGCACGAATAAGACCTGAGATGTATAGCCACGTACAGATTAGCCATGTGTAGAACACAGTTCTTTGTCTGTTAGAAAGTCTCTTGTTTGGTGACAGAGCAACCCTGTTTTATAGATCCTACAGTATTCATAAAGCAGGGTGAGTGGACATACAATGAATCCTCTTTGGTCCCGTGGATATTATAACCAATCCATGATGCCAAAATGACCTAGCAGTGAGGAAGTCAGGAATCACTGAGTAGGCAGGTTTGTCTCCTACTAATGGCCACTAATAAGAAGTTTGGGAACATAAAACAATACATCAAGGCCTTCCAAAGAACTAGTCACAGGAAGGAAACACCAACCTCCCCATGGCAAGGAGGCCCCGTGTAACATAGCTTTTTTGTGACTTGAGTCACTGTCAGGACTCTCCAGATGCAGACCAGGGCACTAGCACAGAGACCTGGGAATCTCATTGAAAAAATTTTCAGATTCTTGATGGAGATAATCATTTTTCATGCCAGGCAGACATGCCAACACTTTTTACTAAAACTAGTTTTAGTTTGTTTGTCTGTTTAAATTTTTTTTTAACCTCATTGGTCACTTAAGCTCACTTTTTGTTGGCAGGACCAAGCAAACTTCAGATTATTTCTGGCCCCTAATGGGCAAGGGGGTTCTATTAATCCCTGTGCACTTCTGAATTCTTGACATACTTCGCTGCATTTTTTAAAAAGTGCAAGTGATCCCTCTTTGCCAGGTTCCTGGAGGCAGATGAAGACAGTAAGAATAAGACTAGTTCTTGTCACTGGCCTGCTGGGGGTCTGAGGATGCAAACTACTACAGAACCCAGAGTATGTCACGGGCAATATTAACTACTAAGGACCCTGCAGTGCATTGCAGGGCGTAGTAGCCACTACTGAACTTAGAGCTTGTCACAGTGGTGTTAACCAATATCGATCCTGCGTTGTGTCAAAGACAATACTAATACGAGCCCTAGAGTGTATCACAGGTAATACTAACCAATATCGACTGTACAGCGCATCATAGGTCATATTAATGGGACACCCAGCAGGGACAGTGAACCCAGATTCTTAAGGCATTACCTTAAGAAACAAAGAAGCTATGGGCATGCGGGGAGGAGTACGAGGTCAGTAGAAGGACATGAAAAGAAGAATCATGGAAAAGCAGGTATGGAAAACATAATATGAGTTCTCAGAGCTAAAGTCTCTGCAGGACCTGAAAATGTTTGAAGAACCTCCCTGCCCCCTTAGATGTCATTTCCCTGGCCCCTTTCCTTCTCCCTCCTCTGCTGTTCCTCTTTTTCTTCCTTCTCATCTGTCAGGATTTATTGGGCTTCCACTAAGTACAAGACAGGATTCAAGGCAGAGTCTAGGACTCCAGCATGGAGGCTAAGACTCCCATGAATAATTTCTGTAGAAAACTGGAACAGTTTAGGGTGAATGGTTTAGGTCCAAAGAATTTCACCTAGGAGGTGGCAGATGACCTGGGGTGAAAGCGGTATTTATTCCAGAAGGCTTGAGAACAGATGAAGGTCTTGAACTCACATTGTGGAGAAAGGAGGTATCTATGAAACGTTTTGAGCCACATGGTTCTTATATTTGATAGAGGACATTAACTCTGGCAGCAATGTGAAAAAGACAAGGACAAGGGTTCAGGACGCCTTTTAGGCTGTAGATTGAGCCTTCTGGGATTGAGACCCCAGAGATTGCCTATTTTGGCTACTAACAAAGAGGACATTGAGTCCAACAGACCCCGGGAAGGAGAGTTCCACTGTAGATGGCAACCAGATGACTGGAAAAGTGTGTATCCCATCAACCACAGTAGAGACAACCAAGACAGGGATTTTTTTAAAACATAGAGAATTAACAGTGGCATAATACATTTTAGACATTTTGAGCTTTAAAAATAAGCAAAATATCCATGGAAATGAATTTCGGTGGGGGGAGAAAATGGATGGATAGACCATGAAAGAACTATTCGAAGTTCAAGGTGAACTTCTAAGTTGATAAATAAACATAGAAAGGGATGACATTTATAAGAAGAATAAACAGACAGAGGAAAAAGGAATTAGAGACACAACTGGAATGAATGAGCAGGAATCAGCAAAACATTGAGAAATCAGATTGTCTAGGAGGAGAAGAAAAGAGGGGAAGGAAACAGCCTAGAAGGAAGCCTTCAACCTCAACTACCAAGTACCTTCTGTGTCTATTTCCTGTCTGTTCCAATGTCCATCGTTTAATTTAATCCATAAAACAATTCATAATAAGTAGGTGTTATTGGATTCTTAAATTAAAAAAAGAAGACTCCAAGATGTTAAGTTAGCTACCTAAGATATGACTCACACTGTTAGTAGATGATGACCAGAGCCCTAGACAGCCATGATGACTTCATGCTTTCAAAGGAAGAGAGAGCTGGTTGATGTCAAAGTTATCGGAACATTAAGGAGGTGGTCAAGTCCAGCTAAGAAGCACCTGCTTGCACGACACGACCTTGAAGGGATTTCCAGAGCAGATGCCAGTTTTCAATGCAAATAAAGAGTGAGGTATTGAAAATGGGAAAGATGGGGTGAGGGGAGATAACACTGCAAATGTACTCTGCGTTTGGGGCTTCAAACACCAGATAATTCACTTGTCTCAGAAACCCTCTCCTGCCAACCTTACTGCCTTCCTTTTCACAAAGAGGAGGTTGAGGTTCAGAGGAGTCAAGCACCAGCCAAATCACAGGACTGAAAAGTGGTGTGTGGGATTCCCACCTTGCTGGATGTCTCCTGAAGACCTAATAAATTTAATGAACTTGGTGTCTTCAATGCAAGAGGCTGCCCTTGTTAACTTTCAGGGTTTGGGTTCTTTGGCAAGAACAGGCTCATGATGACACTCCCTTCCAGAAACAGTTGTGTGAGAAATTTTACTTTGCACCCACACCCAATGAAGGTGAGTTTTATGATCTAACTCCCTGCCCTCCTTCAGGGAAGCCATGTGTCAGAGGTGATGAAATACTATTGTGCGGTGTGGCTGTTGACATAGTTTGGAGATGTGGCCCTTCCAAATCTCTTGTTGAAATGTGATCCCTGATATTGGAGGTGAGACCTAGTGGGAGGTGACTGAGTCATGAGGGTGGATCCCTCACGAATGACTTGGTGTCATTCTCAGTATTTGGCGAGTTCTTCTCTATTAATTAATGAGAGTGTTGGTTGTTGAGAAAGAGTCTGAGGCCTTCTCTGTCTCTTGCTTCCACTCTCACCATGTGGCATGCTGGCTTCCCTTGTCTTCCACTAGGAGTAAAAGCTTGCTGAGGCCTCACCCCAATCCCACAGGTGCCAGCGCCATGTAGAACCACGAACTAAAATAAACCTCTTTTCTTGATAAGTTATTCAGCCTCAGGTATTTCTTTACAGAGATGTGCAATGGACTCATAACTGCTTTTGTAGTGATGGTGAATGTGATGTCGGGGAAGCCTAGGTCCCTCTGCATGCGGTGGGACTGACATGTGTTTGGCTGGGAAGAGCAACACCCCGTCAGACGGGCACTACTCCCCACCCTGTGCCACCAAGAGGGAGCAGGGTCCCTTATCAGAGCATGCTTAGGAAAACCTTTTCATTTTTCTGCCTCGTGATCATCTGGACTTTTATCAGGTCTGCCCTGTGAAGGTTAAATAAGGAAATATGCGACCGGCCATTTGCAGCAAACAGGCCATGACACCCGTCTGTGTCTGTCTTATTATTAGTTGCAGTTGTGTTTGTGTCCTGGGTGTGTTAGGGTTACAGCCTACAGTTGCCACCCATCAGGCTCATTATTTAAATGAGACAAATGGGCTGTTGTCAAGGAACGTGATCTGAGTGACATTATTATTCTGACCTAGTGTAAATGTCATGACCTGTCTTGGGTTTCCAGCGGCAAGAGAAAAGCGTCAAGCCGTCGAGGTGACGGCAGCCTCTCTCCATAAATCAAGTGTTCCAGACGTTATGATAACTTTTATTAAAGAGCAAATGGATTTCTTGACATTAGGCTTTTATACATTGGAGACGGCAAATGTAAATGAAACTGCTTCCCCCAAAGAGATAAAACCTATTCAGCTCATGTGAGCAGAGGAGGGAAATGATACTCAATTTACTGAACTTGACCAATTTCTGTTGTGCATGTGTAATGATTTGAAAAATCACAAACAGCAAAGATGTAGGAATGCACTTGCCTTCTATTCCCACAAGGGACTGTGGTTAGTAATTGCTGCCATACTGACTATGTCGGCAATGTACCCAAAATTTAACATTCGCAATATGTCATTTTACTTCAAATCATTATTAATATATATCATATCATAAGTAGGCTGAAATAATTAGGTGATAAAAATGTGATAAATTTTATTGCCTCTATTTTGTTCCACTAATATCCTTTCTGTCCATGTGCTTGCCAAAATCCATTAGCAGTAATACGTGTTATGTGTAAGGTTTTCTGTTATTTTTTTCCCTGACGCATGTTGCTTTCTTTGTCATATTCATTTAGATGTGTGAAATAAAACATATCTCTAAAAATAACTTGTTGCTTTAAAATCCTATCATAATCATTGTGTATTTCTTGAACTCTTGATGGTTCAAGAAATACATTACAAGAGTTTGATGTAATTTCTGAAAAATTAGAATGTATACAAAAAATAGCTATTTATTTAAAAGTTGTAACATATCTACATAGAAAAAAATCAGAATGATGTTTTAATTGCAGAAATAAACCTTTAAAATATAACCTTTATTTCTATAAAGGGTGACAAAAACATCATCTAGATCACAGATGGAATGCCATTTCACTTTGTTGTTTCTCTGGGCTCTTGCAAAAATTACAGTTTTTATTTTCATCACTATAAGATTGGAACGCAAAAAACATAAAAGACAGACCTTCAGTTATGTTTTACAGCAATTCAAGGCCAGAGAGACAGAATCTATACAAAGGATTTCTGGTCAAGGCCAGAAGGCAAGTGTCCTCGTCTGGGGGCTGGGACTAACTCCTTGGGCGTCCTGACTTGAAGACCTGCTTCTGTCAAGGAGTCTTGAGTGATGAATACAGGAAAAACGTCCAGAGGGCTTCTCTTGTGTTAAGAAGCTGTAAGACAGTTGATAGTTGTAGCAAATTGCTCTATGACTTGAGAAAATAGAAAGTCATCAGAGGTTAGTGTTAGCAAGGGTCCTGTTCACATGGAGTGCTAAATCCTAATTTTATGGCTGAAAACACTGAGACTGGAGGAGGTTAAAGGGGATACTGTCAGAGATGGGCAGGAAAAGACGAATTTCACTCTCCAGGGCCCAGTCTCAGGCGGTTTCTGTTTGCTTTGTCTGTTTCACTTTCAACTTGTCTGATATTCACATATAATCCACAACTGACCAGAGCAGTCTACCCCAAGAAGGTGGCATCTAAGCTGTCCTTACTGTGCCAAGTAACACTTGGGAATGTAGAAACTATGGAATTTTGCTGGGATGGGAGGCCTCTGAGGCTGGGTTTTGGGATTAAACTTCACCAAGAGTGAATTTAAAATGTTCCAATCTTTCCAATGTAGCTGAAATATTTATTTGGCCACACTGGTCTCTTTAGACTTAAGACAGCCAATTTTTTCTAGAAAATGGATTTCTGTTGCAAGACTTACCTCTTTCTGCACAACTAGTCCATCTTCCCTTTCTGGGTATTTGCTTCCAGCATACTCACAGAAAAATGGCCAGTTTGTTTTGTAAGACCATTTGCAGAACCTTCTCTAAGGTGGTACAGGCTCTGGTACAGAGAAGGCATAGAATCACCGGGAACAAATCAACATTTCTGCGGGAACACTGAGATCTGAGACAGAGATGTTTAAGAAGCCTATACACATACATTTCTACATATACCACTTTCTTACATTAGTCATGTAAAATCTCTGCAACGAATGCCTTATTTTCTATGCCACAGAGGCATTTGTTGCTTTGCTCTGTGAAGGACGCCTTAGTGTTCCCCTAAAGAGCCTGCAAGACATTGCTGGGATTGGGATAAAGAAGGAAGGTTCTCCTTCCTGTTCCAAGTAATGTCCCACCTTCTCTTCCTGGATCAATTACTCATGACTCTGAGGAAATATTGAAACATTGACCACTCTTAACTGTCAAATTCAGACATTTGATGTCAAATCAAATACAGTCAGTGAAGACAGTGGATGAGGAAAGGAGGGAAAATCAGTTGAAAGTATTGCTTCAACCCATGCGTTCCATTCTCTTTACTCTTTGACCCTGAGAGTGAGTGTATGTATGTGTCTGTCTGTCTTGGAGGGGATGCCTCTCTACCACGTATATACTCTTCCTCTTTTTTTTTCCTCTTTTATTTTTCCCCATACATATTTTTACCCTTACAAGGAAAGCACTGGTCTTCCCTCTTTGTAATCTTTTCTTGTCTCTTGCAAACTTTCCACTTCCTGTGTCCATTAAAGTCAGTGGTCATGGTGACTGCAGACCTGCATGTGTGCGTGTGTTGGTGGGAGGCATGCAATGGAGAAGGGTTAGCAGGAGGAAAGGGGAGAGAAGGTCAGGTTTCCTGAGAACAGGGAAGATGCTGCCATTCTTAACTTAGACAACTTTTAGCCCAAAATGTTTGAAATGAAGCACACTTTGTGACCAGAAGTATGATTTCTCTCCAAAGACCTACATCTTTTTTCATAAAGCATTTTTTTTAAATAATACATAAGATAATGACCTTGACACTATTTTTGTAGACTAGTACACGTGTGCTTTGAGAAGAGAATTCAATGCTTCTTGTTCTGGGTCTCAGTAAGACATTTCCACACATTTCTCACTGTCCTTTCTCATTTGACATTGAAGAGGGTCGCGCCCAGTTCACTACTAGCTATCCCTAGGTCTCCCCAGTTTGACCGAGGAACAGGGGATAGGAGCTTCCCCTACCCCACCCTCTTTCCTGTCCCCACTGCCACAGTCCCTTTGTGTTTGTGTTGGGTCCAAGTCCTCTGTAACTCACAATTTTTTTATATTGTCCCAGAGAAGTTGAGAGAGAAGGGTCAGCATTATGTGCAAGTGATAACATTACTGCGGCTGTGAGGATGCATTCTTCTTCAGAGGCAGGCAAAAACAAAAGGACATTCTGTTCCCAGCTCTCACTTGACTTAATCTTTTACACTTCCTACACCATCCTCCACACCAGCCTGGTGGTCTTTAGTGGAGCGAGAGCTTATTTTGCATTCAATAAATTGTTGTCTTAAGTCGTATCCCTTGCTAACCTCTATCTCTACACTCCATTGATTTTTTTCTGACAGCCCCTGAGATGACTGTCTGGCATTATATTTACATTTAATTGCATACTAGGTATCTTGCCACTAAAATGTGAACTATCCAGGGGCCCTGGGTCCTCATGGCTTGGAAGAGTGCTCTGCACAGAATAGGTGCTGGGAAATGTGGGTTGGGTAAATGAGTGATTATTTCTAGGTTTCCAGATGTTGGCTTCTAGATTCCCAGAAAGCATTTCATTCCTTGGCAGAATAACTAATATTTCTCTGCTGGGATTCTTCCTCTCCTTACCTACTCTGTACACGTTTGATCATGAATGTCTTAACACAAGATTCTTAACAGTTCTTTTAGTATCTGTGGCTGCTAATTCCAGCATTGGTGCCTTCTGTGTGTCTTCTATTGAATTTGTTTCTTCTTATCATTGGTCATATTTTCCTAGTTTTGCATGCTTAGAATTTTAAAAACCTATATTATACTCTATAATGATGTGAAGAGTTTAGATTCTGTAAAATGTCCTGCAGATTTTCCTGAATTTTTTTCATACAGTTACATTTCTTGAAAATAATCTTGGTCCCATGAAGTGTGAGTTTTAGACAAGCCATAAGGACTCAAGAGTGAACAGCTCTAGAACTTTGTGTGTCTTCCTTCGATTAAAAAAAAAAATCCTTTGCTTTTTAAAAGTAATTTCTCTATATTCCTTTAAAAATTAAATCTTCCAAAAGACGTGGATTTTCTTTCTGTTTCCAACTGTAACAGACACTATCGACCCTACCCATTGAACCTCTATGCTTAGGGGTCTTGGAAATGAAGTTGGACTACTGACCTTGCACTACTCCTGTTGGTGGATTTTCTCTGTTTGCAGGTCCCAGGGGAGGCTGAGAGTGTTCTGGAATGGACAACTCCAGAAGACCCCACTCCAAAAATGGACAGAATTGGAGGGTGAAACCCTAGATTCTTCTGGAGCCCATAATCCTCAGTCTCCCAGAGGTCCCAGTGGGTCCTTATTGCCTTCCGCATCCTTTTGCTGGTGCATCCTGGGAGCATCTCTCAAACACTTGCCTCTGGGTCAGCCACAGAGGACTCAGCTTCAGAAGGTTGTCAAGGATGCTTGAGACTCTGTTTAGTCTTCTCTTCATCTCCTCATTTCTGTGTCTAAATCCTTCATGTGCTTTAAGGGCGTAAGTTGAATGTTGATTTCTCTATGAAAATTTCAGTGTTACTCTGAACTTTACACATGAGAGTCTTGACAAACTTCACTTGCACTCATCAAAATCACCCTAGTACTTTACCTGTTATTCTGTTAACACTAACCGTTTCTCTTTTAAAAATTTGTCATCATGTTTTATCACCTCTACTTAATAATACACAAAATTAGAACCAAGCATGCACATATATCTCCTTTGTATAACCTACCGCATCTTCAATGGAGCTTTGCACTGAGTTGTTGGTCCTTACTTAAGAGCTGCGAAACATACTTGGAAGATGCCTAATCAATTCTCCGTTATGTCCTTTTATTTTTCTAACTGATTTTGGGATATTCCTAGACTTCAAGATTATTCACCTTTGTGAATGTTTTACTGGATCACATAACATATTGCTATATGTTCGTAGAAACTATTTTAATGAAAAGAATTTACATTTTAAAATGTCAAATTTCTAGATATATTTTTTTCACTGACCTATCATGCAATATCTTAGTTTTATGGTAGTTTTGAAATAATTATTATAACATTTTCCTTCATAATAATTTTCTCTTAATATTAGCCATAAAGAGTAATGATAAAGCTTACAGAATTTATCAAATTATTTTGTCTGTTCTTCAATTTATTCATTGAACAGAGACTTATCAGGAACCCAATCTGCAACCCATGGAGTTTGGCATGCAGATATATAGTGAGGGGAGAAGACCCAGGTCTGGTCCTCATGAAGCCCGCAGCTGGGACCTTCCACTCATAAGTCCGCCTAAACATGACTTTCTCTTGAATTTTTACAGAGAAGTACTCTACTCACATTTGGGTTGTGAAATAATTGGGGCCAAAAAGTAAGAAAATTATACAATTATCAACAAATGCTAAGGCTCAAGTCTTCACACAATCCTATTTCTTGTTCAAATGAGATTTGCCAACAAATTTGAAGCAAAGCAGTAACAATCAATTAGACATGGCTAGGCCCACATCAATGTGTCTGCTTGATAAGAGAAATAAGAGAAGAAAATAATTCCATTTTAGACTGAACTATATGGATGAATGAAGCCATCTTAGATCAGGAGAGTGGTATTTTGATAGGAGACGGATATGATTTCTGAGTGCCTTTTTATGCATTTTGACTGTTTTATCCAGCACCACTAGAAGCTAAGGACTGCACTATAATTGCCTCAATATGCCTAGTCCAGGTCAATGTGACACACCACGTGTAGGTATCTTGATGCTTATTTTCTTTAGACAAGGGTTTGATTTTCTTTTAACCTTTTTATCTTCTGAATAGCAGTGCAAAATTTTTGGAACAATAGTACTTAAGAGAAAAGGCTATGTATGTGTGAAAGCTGTAAGTTCAGGAAAATTTACTGCACTTAATATATTTCTCATTCTGCAATCACCTTAGACTCCTAGAATCGAGATTCTCAAGGCTACTGCTGATAAAGTATAGAATTGTAGGAGAGGAAAGAAATATGCCAAAGGTCATGAAAATGACTGGAGAGGAGAGAGAGACAGAGACAAAGGGTGCACTAGAGAGAGAGAGAAAGAGAGAGAGAAGAGATTCCTCAAGAGTAAGAGGAGAAAGAAAAAGAAAAGGTCTACACTATAAATAATCATGTGATGGGGATCGCTCACAATTAAAATCAGCTTTGGGCCGGGCTCAGTGGCTCAGCCTGTAATCCCATGATTTGGAAGGCCGAGGTGAGTGAATTGCCTGAGCCCGCGGGTTTGAGACCCGCCTGAGCAACTTGGCGAGACCTCATCTCTACAATAAATCAAAAAAATTAGCCGAGCGTGGTAGCACACACCTGTAGTTCCAGCTACTTGGAAGGCTGGGCGGAAGGATCGCTGGAGCCCAGCAGGTCGAGGCTGTAGTGTCCGGGAGTGGCCACTGCACTCCAGTCTGGGCAACTGAGTGAGACTCCAACTCAAAAAAAAAATCAGCTTTGATTGTGAGTGATTGAGACCCACAAAGACAGACTTGAAAGAACTCAATATATTTTAATCTCTTGCATACAGAGTGAGAAAACTATGGCCTGCGGGCCAAATCCAGTCTTCAGCCTGTTTTTGTAAATAAAGTTGTACAGAAGCACAGTTATACCCATTGGTCTATGAATGCTTTTGTGACACAGCAATAACATCAAATAATTGCGACAGAGACATCCTAGTCTGCAAGTCAACGTATCTGCTCTCTGCCCCTTTACAGAAATAGATATAATACACAGTAGGTATTATAGACTAGTCTACACTTCCATGCCCTGGGTGTGGGCCCTCCACATGTTTCCAGTGGTCTTTCCCTCATCAGATCACAATTCAAAAGGCAAGCTGACAGCAAGAGATGAAGAGATGAAAATGACATGGATCACCTCTTCCAAAGGACATTTCCCAGAATCTATCACCCAATGTTTGCTATTACATGACTCACCACAATGATGCACAGGGTCACACTTACCTGCAGGAAAACTGGAAAATATACTGACTCAGGGTGATCATGACTCAGATAAAACTAGAGCCAAAAGGGGGAGACAAATGTCAGGTAGAGGAATTCGGCAGTACCCTCTTATTACCTCAAGCAGCATTGTAAGAACACTACCTGTTATGTCTGCTATGATGCCTATAGTCATTGACTAGAATCTGCAAAATAAGCCGGGTTCGGTGGCTCAGCCTGTTATCCTGCACCTTTGGAAGGCTGAGGTGAGTGGATTGCCTGAGCCCGCGGGTTCGAGACCCGCCTGGGCAGTGAGACCTCATCTCTACAATAAATAAAAAAGTCAACCAGGCGTGGTAGCGCATGCCTGTAATTCCAGCTACTCAGAAGGTTGAGGCAGAAGGATTGCCGGAGCCCGGCAGGTCGAGGCTGCGGTGGCCGGGTGCAGCCACTGCACTCCAGTCTGGGTGACCGACTGAGACTCCAACTCAAAAAAAAAAAAAAAATGACAACAACAACAAAAAAAGAATCTACAAAAAGAAAAGTCTGTTTAATAGAATAAAGCACCAAATAAATATCCTCCCATTTGCTACCCTGAGTACCCTGAGAGTAATGTTCTCGTCATACCTTCAACACAGTTATAACAGATGATATGTTTTCACATTTCCTTCCGATTTTTCTTGGAGAGAAATCTGTCACAGAAATACTTGAACATTAGGACAAATTTCAGATATAATTTATAGAACGTTGCATACCATTTAGCAAGCAGATCATAGCTGTTCTGTTATAAATGTCGCAACCTTCCATTATATACTGCAAGAGTGTAGGAAGGAAATTCTAAAACATAAATTACAAGCACCCTTAAAATATATAATACTTTGCCAGGCTGTCGTGATCTTTCATGTAAATATGGGCCTAATGTCTTTTTAAAGCGCTGTTTTGTCTTCCCAGCTGACTGGGACATCTCTAAAGAAAGTCAACGTTTTAAAATTATATTTAGAAAAGTGTGAAAGCAACTTTGGGTCAACAGACTTTGGGAAGTGATTTTTTTGGCTGTTTTACTGGGAAATGGCAGTTTCTGTGAATAAATTTATTCAAGGTCGTCCTTCTGGTCCCTTCATGTGGATACTCAGATGTCCAGGATAATCAGGCATCTGGGGGAATGGGGGACACTGTATCATAAATGCCTTATCACTCTCAATCCACTCTCTTCTCTGCAGAAGATACCAGCATGTTTGGTATACATGTGGACTTTACTGATTTGAACTGCTTGTCTGCGCTGCTGCCAGTATTTTAATTCATTTACCACAGTGTAGCCTGGGTCTCTGACTAATTATTACTCCCAGCTCCCGGGTTCTTTGCTTCTTGTATTCATTCCTGTGCCAAGGTGATGACCAACCAGAAAACCCCAAAAAACAGAGACAGAGAGAGGAAAGTTCTTCATTCTCTCCATGTGAAAGCCCGCACCTGTTCATTATGAATGAGCAAAGTCCTTCTGATTCGTCTAGGAATCAGAAAAACGGAGAGCAGAGAGACTGTCTTATGATGATGACCTTGGAGTTTGACAGATGCCTTCAAGAGTCCAAACAGCAGATTTTAATAAGTTGATATGGTTGCGTGCACACTGCCTTCCTAGGAAATCCAAATACACGTACATTGTTAGGCTGTGTCTGGCCCATAAATTGTCTTAAAGATGCAACTTAGAATCTTTATTTCACTGATTTCACCGGTTCAGACACCAAGGCTGAAAATGAATCATGTAGCACCGCATTCTCAGGCCCTGTGATCAGTGTGCTGCTACAGTATCTCCGAGGTCTAGACTTTCTTGGGAACCTCTTTTTAAGACCAAGCAGGGAAAGCTGATGGATACCTGTGAGGGGCTGTCCTGGAGGAAGGCATCTGACTCCTGCCGAACCAGCAAGCATCCAGCCACATCTGCCCCGGAGGCCAGCTTCAGCACCAGAGGTCGAAAAACCAAATGAGGATCATTTTAGACAAGCTTCTTCGTTTCCCTATGATCTTGGATACTGCACCGGCTTTCTGTTCTCAATTAAAATTGCAAACTGTTGAATTCTGCCTAAACCTCCTCAGAGGGAGGGCGGAGGTCTTCTGAGTCCCTCTGCTTACCACCATCTCCCTGAGAACAAAACCCTCCAGGGAAGTGCTGGTTGTGAGGGACTTTGGGGAGGCGGCAGGGGCTGCTGTCTAGTCTTCTTCCGTCCGGGTTCTCGTTCTGTCAGCAGCTTTCATCAGACACTTGAGATCCAACTCCTTACGCATCTTAGTTGAAGAGGATATGTTTCCACATTTCTCTTCTCGGGGTCCACACTCGGAGCCCCTGTTGCTAACCTGGCATTTTACCCACTGCCTTGAAAGGAGCTTCTGGCTGCCTCCACTCATCCTTCTTACCCCTCTTCCATATTTGCAAATGTACCCCTTCCCTTCCCAATCACCACAAGACACTCCTTATCCTCATTTCAAATAACCTGGAACACAGTATTTACTTTGAGTTTTATGGTGCTTATCTTAAAGTTTTAGGACAGGGAATTATCTTCCTACATTGGTTCATAGTTTATTAACAGTGTTTCACAGAAACCCAAATGTACTCACGTTTAAGTGGGAGCTAAATTCTGGGTACACACAGGCATAAAGATGGAGACAGCAGACACTGGGGACTGTTGGGGGGGGAGGGCAAGGGTTGAAAAACTACCTATGGGGCTCTATGCTCACCGTGTGGGTGACAGGCTCAATAGAAGACCAAACCTCATCATCAGGCAGTATACTCACATGACACACCTGCACATGCACCCCTTGAAGCTAAAATAACAATTCAAAAAAATAAAACAGGGAAACAAACAAACAGAAAGAGTAATTCATGGGATGCAAAGACAGATTTGCAAAGAAATGTCACTGAAGGCAACAAGGTTAAAACAGGTGAACCATAAGCTTCCTCGCCGCCTGGGACCCAAATCCAAAGACACCGTCACAATGACAGTTCTTTGCAGGAAGAAATGCTGTGTTCTGAAGTCTGGTCAGTAAATACAGCAATCGGAAAAGACTGCATTCTGAGAACCCCTCTGTATGGTATTCACAATTTTTTAAGAAATCACTACCCAGCAGGGCTCGGTGGCTCAGCCTGTAATCCCGTGCCTTTGGGAGGCTGAGGTGAGTGGATTGCCTGAGTCCGCGGGCTTGAGACCCACCTGGGCAGCGAGACGTCATCTCTACAATAAATCAAAAAATCAGCTGGGTGTGGTAGCGCATGCCTGTAATTCCAGCTATTCGGAAGACTGAGGTGGAAGGATCGCAGAAGCCCAGCAGGCGAGGTTTCGGTGGCCGGGAGCGGTCACTGCACTCCAGTCTGGGTGACCGAGTGAGACGCCAACTCAAAAAAAAAAAATCACTATCCTTCCCAAACTCTGTCCTGCAACGGGAGCAATGAAAGAGGCCTGGATGCCTTGGAATCCGGAGAAATGAGGGATAGAGCTGTGCTTTTGCCCCAGGAGGGCTCTGGAGTCCTGGGGCCAGGTGAGAGCCTCTGAGGCAGGCTAGTGAGCCCACTGCCACCCTGGCCACTGCGGGCCCAGGGGATAGCTCTGCTCCTGGGATTGTTTCTGAGTTGGCCAGGGCTTCTTCAGAGTCAAAGCCGTGATAAAGTGCTGCTCTTTCACCAGAAAGAATGTTTGCTTACTATTTCATCATCCCCCAGAGGCGCGGAGAAAGAAAATAAGCACATCAGTTGTCATTATGACAGGATAAAAATGGAGCGCTCATATTTCAATAACACAATGCACGAGCAGTCCCATCGAGTGATGAGTTATGGACTCACTCCCTCACTCTCGACTGTAAGTTAATATTATCTCCCCAGGATAATTAGAGTGGAGTTCAATTACTGACCCTGAATTGCCATGTGGGCCACACCATGGGTTTTGACACAGCGTTTTACACATTTATCTTTCCACCTAACGCGCTAAATCTGCATGGCGGCGGTGATTAATCTTGCTGCACCCCTTCAAGCTCGTACTATTCTTCTTGCATGGATTGGCGGGTCCCTGGAGTCCCCTTGAGCGCCGTCTGGGCAGGTCTAGTACTCCATGTCTTTCTGCCAATTTACGTCCTTCTTTGTGTGAGGTGATCGTGGTCACTTCTGAAGTTGGGTCAGAGGAGATCTTCCCTGCAGGCCGCACGCTGCTAAGCACAGCCGAGTCCACCTGCCCGCCGCCTGCCCCTCTGTGCCCTGTGCCCACAGCTCCCGCTGCAAACCGAGGTCTCTATTCCCACGGGGAGAGGCGAAGGAGACGACGCTCGTTAATCTTTAGGAAGCTCCCAGCATGGCCTCCCAGCCTCTTTGAGAGTTTGCTGTTGCTTTTTCCTCTTGGTGGAGCAAAAAGAATCCCACCCCAGTCTCCTGGCACATCTTGGGCTTCTTCGTGTAAGAGGGCAGAGAAAAAGGAGGCTGGGGGCCATCACCATGTTAGCAAAGCCACCAAAAACAAGGCTATTAAGTCAAATAGACCCCTGTTTGGAAGCCATGTACCACCAAAGGACATTTTTGTCAGCAAAAGGACCACAGAGATGACAGTGGTCCCACAAGATTATAATGGTACTGTTATTGACACTGAAGACCTTCCAATGAGACAAAATAAGGAGTGATATGGATGAGCCTGCCTCTGTGTAGGTCTAGATTAATGCATGCATTTGTGCCTTCATTTTAACAACAATAAAAAAAAACTTAATAATGAAGCATTAAAAATAAAAAATCCTTAAAGAATAAGGACATTAAAAAAACAAAATATATTTATACATCACTGCAATGTGTTTCTGTTTTAAGCTATTCATTAATACAAGAGTCAAAACTTTAAAAACATTTAAAGATGTATAAAGCAAAAAGTTATAGCAAGCCGAGGTTAATAAGCTAAGGTTAATTTAGTGGTCAAAGAATTTTTCTTATAAATTCAGTGTAGACTAAGTGGAGTGCTGATAAAGTCTACAGCTGTGTACAGTAATGTCCAAGGCCCTCACATTCACTAACCACTCATTCCCTCACTCACCCAGAGCAACCACTAGTCCTGAAATCTCCCCTCATGGTTAGTGTTTTAGACAGGAACACTTTCTTTTTACATTTTATATAGTATTTTAGTGTGTCTTTTCTATGTTTAGATGTGCTAAGGTACACAAATACTTAACCATTGTGTTACAATTACCTACAGTATTCAGTGCAGTAACATGCTGTACAGGGTCATAGCCTAGGAGCAATAGGCTAGACCACATAGCCCAGGTGTGAGTGGTTGTATCATCCAGATGTGTGTGAGTACAGTCGATGATGTCCAAATGACTATGGACTCACCTAAAGACAAATTTCCCAGGACATATCCTTGTCATTAAGCAATACATGACTGTATTACAACTTGGAGTTGGCAAGAGCTAAAGAAATGAAAACCTCTGTCTTAAAGCATTCTAAAGGGGTAGAACCACGGAACGTCTCAGCAACCTGCAGACATGGCATTTGGTCCTGAGACTCAGGGGACCAGGCCAGGTTTTCTAGGGCTGGGGCGTCTCTCAGCAACTTTCCTGTCAAGGTCACAGGGCTCTGCAGGGACGGTTCATCCCCTGGTTTCTTTCTGGCACATAATTCTTTCTGTGCACATGTATGGGACCTGATTCTTAGAGCAGGATAGGGTGGATAACAGCTACAAATATAACTAAACTTAGTTCTGAAGTTTTGTCTACCATTGTGGTAGATGCCAGGTAAATGCCAGGAAAGTCAGAGGCTAGCTCTCATGCTGAGCCCGGTGGACTTGGCTTTCAGTCTCAGACTCTAAACCCCACTTTCCTACAGACAGTAGGTAGCTGTCTTATAGGTGGCCAGTGGTTCAGCACGATGATACCAGGGAAGCATTGAACACAAAAACTTGATATGGTAAATGTTACCTGTCTTTTCATCATCACCACTGATACATAAGAACAAGGATTTATTGTTGTGGTCCTTCTTTTACATTATAATGGAGTATGTTGTCAAGCTGATGGCTTGAGGAAGCTCCCAGGATGACTGCTTTTCCTGCGAATTCCCTTCCTGGGTCTGTGATGCAGGCCCAGATTTGGGTGGGAGGCTGGGCAGTGTGATGTAGGAGGTTGCCTGGTCTGCCATTTCCACAGCGATAGTAGATAACACAGCAGTGTCTGAAGGACTACAAGAGAAAGACATATCTTTCTTCTCCTGTCTGAGGGATGAACTCTTGAGTTTTCCTTCTTCAATAAGACAGGCAAGACTGAGAAGAATTCCCGATTTCTCCTTGTTTTGTTCATCTTTCTCTGTTTTGTAGACAGCAAGTCATGCTCACACCAGGAAGACAAAAACAACGATCCAGACCCCCAGGGCCTGGCTTTGGAGACAAACACTGGACCTGACTTCTATAGACTAAACGGGGGCCTCGGAGGGGCCCCCTGACTGCTCCCAGGTGGCTATCGCTGGTCTAGTGTGAATTCTATTTGCTAAAATGCACAGGAAATTTAGTCACTGGCCAGGAGACTCTAAGATGGCTTAAATCTGGTCACCACCTGGTCAGTACAGTCCTAGTCTCTGGTAGCCAAGTGCTGAGTCTCAAATGCCTCTCTGAAGCGTTCCACGGAATCATGTTTCCATATCAGAAGTCATTCTCACTTCAGAAGCAAATGAGCTAAGTAGAAGTGTTTGCCTCTAATTCCTTCTGGAAGCAGGGTTAAAAACAGAGGCGTCTCCAAAAGCTTTCCCTCGGGAATCTTCCCTTTGCAAAATTACACTCAGTATCAAACTCTTTTGACGTGGGTAGGATAAAAGGTCTTAGCAAGCACATCGTGAGTCGCAGGTGAAACACTGTAAGTCTCGATGACAGCAGTGACAGATGAGTGAAGGCAAAAATCTTTCCAACTTCAAGAAAGAATTGTCTGGTTGACTTGACATGCGCATGGGAGAGTTTAGCTATGTGAGCAAGGGGAGGCAGGATGTGACTTTTAGCCTACAGAAAACCCATGCATAAAAAGAGAGGCGCATTCCAGCTGCCTCTCCAACGGGTCTTCCCTTTCCATTTGTCTTCCAATCATCAGCTGAGAGAAGAGTAGCGCAGAACCCTTTCTTCCTCCCAGGCCTGCACGAGGCTGCACATGTCTCCTGTTACCTCTGAGATCTGAGCTACCTTCTTCCTCTCTGTGCCCTGTTCTCAAGAACAGACGCCACCGGACACTTTCTTTGTGAAAGCCTTTGTCCAGGTGTTAGCCTGCTGCTGCTTTGACCAAAAATGCAAACTGTTTTTTTCTTTTTTAGTTTCGTGAAGAGCAACATCTGTTTTCATTCTAAACCCGCGCTCATACTCCGTCCCATAAGCTGTCCCCGGGGTTCACTTCAGCAGTACTTAGAGTTCTTGCTCAGCACATTTCCTTTCTGAATCAATAATATAATATTTGTACTTTTTAACGCGAAACAGAAAACTTCTCTTTTTTGCTCATGTGTTGTTGCGGTGGATGCTGGCAGCCAGGCTGGGCGGGAGGGAGAGCCAGCTTCTGGGAATCAAAATGTCTTGGGCCTGCGAGGGCTCTTCACGTGAGGGCCATAACAAGTGACCTCAGCTTGCCGCTGACCCCACGTCCCCCTTACATAACTGACTGCGTGAGCTCGCTCTGTCCACGTGTCTCTCGGGCCACCTTGGTGTCTTCCCATGGGGCCAGCAGTCCTAGAAGCAGGAACTGCTCTGTTGGAATGTGGCCAAACACAGGCAAGGAGAGGGCCACAGGGAGCCTACCATATCCACGTGTTTCCTGTGGCCCTTGCAGAAACAGGAGGAGTGCAAAGAAAGGAAAGGAAATAGAAGAGGAGAAAGGAAAAAAAAAGAAAGAAGATGGAAGTCAACACAAGTCAGGCAGGTGGCAGCAAGTGAGGGAGAGCTAGGGATGCCCAGCACAGAGGCTTGTTTTGGAGAAGTCTGTACTTACTCGGACCCCGAAGGACCACAAGCTTCTTGATTTTACATGCTTCCCCCTCCCCAAACAAACATCAGGTGACTGTTGAGAGCTGCCTTTCCTTCTGTGTGAGCAAAGTCCTTTCTTCCAGTCCTTTTCCTAGGGGAGGGATGGCGTAAGGCCGGTGAAGTGAACATGGACAAGGACACCTTGCTGCCCAACAGACCCCCTCTCTTTCCTCCAAGTGCATGGCTAGACTTTAGCATGACTACCTCTCCGACCCCCATCCACCATGACCCCAGGTTAGCTGTGTCCAGCAAGCAGGTCTTGGCTGTCTGCTGATGGGCAAGAACAGCACAGGCCCCTTCCGCATATGGGTCCAGCCTCTGCTTCATCTTCCCAGCTCTCTTCTCTCCAGGCCACCTGCTGCATGGCCATGCCCAGGGTTGCCCTGGAAGTCACATGCTGGAGATGGCATATGCTGCTATCTTGGTCCCCAATGACTGTATGCTTTCATTTGCCCAACACACGCCTTCTTATAGGATCTGTTTCCCGTACAAGGCCTTCATTTTGTGGAAAAATAAAATACATTTAAAAAACTTTTCTTGACCATTCATTTTAAGTTCATTGTGTCTCTGGTCCTGAGTAAGCTGGTTGAAGGGAAACAAAATAAAACCTAAATTATTATTGGCGAAATGAACAGAAATTACACTCCAGCTCTCAAGTAGATTTTGCTAAAATCGTGGTTTCCTTTACTCCCTCTCACTTTTAAAAATTAAAAATATAATTATTTGCTATTTTGTAAAACTCACACCATAGATGTGGTGCTCATTTTAAGTTCTCATTGCATTGCCCAGGCTGGCCTTGAATTCCCAGGCTCAAGGGATCTTCCTGCCTCAGCCTCTCAAGTTGCTGGAACTACAGGTGCACATTACTGTGGGTTGAAACTCTAATGTCTAAAACAACAAGAATAAAACCCTTGTTCACAGCTGCATTATTTACTATTTATTTTTAACTTTTATTTTAAAGATATGGGGTACAACTCAGGATTACGTATATAGGTGGTCATCTTACAGATAAAGTTTGGGCCTCCTTTGGTCTTCATTTGGCCTGGTTTGAGATCAGGTACTCTTTTTGATGTTATGTTCCCCTCCCCCAGCAGTATTCCACTACTTCCAATCCCTTTCTTGGAGTATTATGGTAAATGTTCAAGGTCCACTTAAGAGTGAGAACATGTAGTACTCAGTTCCTTGTTTCCGTGACAGATCACTGATTATGACTGGATCTAAATCCATCCAAGTTGCTGGGAAGTTCATATGTTTGTCCTTCTTTTTTTTTTTTCTTTTTGGGGTTGGAGTCTCACTCTATCACCCAGACTGGAGTGCAGTGGCCACTACCAGCCACCACAGCCTCGACCTGCTGGGCTCCAGCAATCCTTCCGCCTCAGCCTTCCAAGTAGCTGGAACTACAGGTGCGTGCTACCACGCCCAGCTAATTTTTTATTTTATTGTAGTGATGAGGTCTCACCAAGTTGCCCAGGCGGGTCTTGAACCCTCGGGCTCAGGCAATCCACTCACTCAGCCTCCCAAAGTGCTGGGATTACAGGCTGAGCCACCAAGCCAGGCTTGTTTGTCCTTCTTTATGGCTGCATAATATTCCATCGTGTATATGTACTGCATTTTTTTATCCAGTCCAGTTTCAACGGGCAGCATGGTTGGTTCCATGTTTTTGCAATTGTGAATAATGCCACAACAGCATTATTTACAATAAACAAAAGATGGAAGAAAACCATGTTGTCAGCCGGGCTCAGTGGCTCAGACTGTAATCCTGCGCCTTTGGGAGGCTGAGGTGAGTGGATTGCCTGAGCCCGTGGGTTCGAGACCTGCCTGGGCAGGCGAGATCTCATCTCTACAATAAATCAAAAAATTAGCCGGGCATGGTAGCGTGTGCCTGTAATTCCGGCTACTTGGAAGACTGAGGCAGAAGGATCACTGGAGCCCAGGAGGTTGAGGCTGCGGTGGCTGGGAGCGGCCACCACACTCCAGTCTGGGCGACAGAGTGAGACTCCAACTCAAAAAAAAAAAAAAGAAAGAAAACCATGTTGTCTGTCCATGGAGGAATGACTAAGCTAAATGTGGAACATACTCACTAGAGGATATTATTCAGCCTTAAGAAGAAAGGGGATCTTGACACATGCTGCACGATGAGTCTTGAGAGCATTAGGCGTGGTGAAATAAACCAATTCGAGTAGTCAAATTCATAGAAAGTAGGATGGCGGTTGGCAAGAGCACGGGAGGGAGATGGGTACAGACTTCCAGTTTTACAAGATGACAAGAGTCTGGAGGTGGAAGGTGGTGCCGGCTGCACAATAATGTGAATGTGCTCGATGCCACGGAACTGCCCATTTAAAAATGGTCTCGATGGTGAATTTTGTGTTATTTTATCACAATCATCAGAAAAAGGAAGAACTAATCCAATACGGCAAATTATTATCGTCTATGGTATCTGGGGGTCATACATGTCATAATAATTTCCACAATTCGTCCTATGTGGAAGGGAGCAAACAGAATCCACAAGTGAACAGAACTCAGAAAAATTCCCAAGTCATCCCCAGTCAGACTCCAGGTCTTTCTTCTCCAGGGCCCTCCTGAGACCCCAGCAGGCCTCACAGTTCCCTGTTGCCCTGTCCTGTGATGGTGACCTGTCTGCATCCTCTGTGCCCCTCCAAGGCAGAGGCGCTGCTTTATTCATCGTTATTTCCCTAGCCTGGTGACTGCATGCAGAAAGGGCTCTCAAGAAATGTCTATGGGCTGGCTGGCTCAATCAACAATTCCATTTATGTTACCTAAACCAAAATTCTGGCCTCTCAAAATTGTCAGAAACTCTCTTTATTTTACATGTATGTATGTATATATATATACATATATTTATTTATTTATTTTGAGTTAGGGTCTCACTCTGTTGCCCAAGCTGGGGTGCAGTAGCATAAGTATGGCTCATTTACAACCTTGACCTCCTGAGCTCAAGTGAGCCACCTGCCTTGGCCTTCCAAGTAGCTGGGACTACAGGCGTGTGGTACAGACCACACCCAGCTAATTTTTTTGACTTTTTGTAGAGATGAGGTTTCCCAGGTCTGGTCTGGAACTCCTGGTCTCAAGCGATCCTCCTGCCTCGACCTCCCAAATAGCTTGGATTACAGGAAAGAACCACCACACCTAGCAGAAACTCTTTTTAAAAACAGACACATTGCAATGTCTGTGTCTTTGTTTTCATTTTGTTCTGTTTTTTATTTGTTTTGCTTTTGTTTTACAAGTCAAGGAAGTTTCCAAGCTACTTCTTGGATAGATCATTACCAAATGCAGAGTCTATTGGTTCAGAAAATGTGAAAGCGAAGCTGTCACTTCCCGCCCTTGTACATATGCATGTTCTTGGGTGTCTTTTCCTACAAGGGAGCTACTGCTTCATCCACATTGGGAGAGCCTGTCTACGTCCCCAGGCAACTCCAAGAATGAGTTGTTGAATCTACTCCCCATCCACCTTGATGCCGAGTAGGATGGCATGAACTTCAAGACCCCAGAAGCACCCATGCTTGGAATGAGCCTCAGAGGCCCTCAGCTCTGAGTCCCCCAGGGGTTGGGATCTGTCCTGCCCTGAGGCAGGACTGATGGATGGCTGGGACAGTTGTTTGCCTTCTGCTCCATTTACCCATCCTTTTTCCTCTCTCCAAGAGCCCAAGGATGGCACAGCCACACGTTCTCCGCGTTTTGCAGGCGGGACCCAGTCCTGTCTTTCAGATTTGGTTTCTCTTATCCTCAATGAATCTTTGTCCTGCACAGCATGTTGGTTTCCTTGTTACTCTTAATTCCTGAGTCCAGCAGTCCCTAACCTTTTGGCATCAGGGACCAGTTTTGTGGAAGACATTTTTTTCACAGATGGGGAAGAGGGGGATGGTTGGGGTATGATTCAAGTGCATCACGTGTATTGTGCTCTTTATTTTCATTATGATTACCTTGTCATATATAATGAATTAGTTATACAACTCACCATAATGCAGAATCAGTGGGAGCCCCAGGCTTGTTCTCCTGCAACTAGACGGTCCCATCTGGGTTGATGGGATACAGTGACACTCGAAGTGTGTTGCTTGTGCCCAGTCTACTCCGTTATCTTGTTTTGGCTGCTGTCACTGCAGAAAACCCTGCTTCACAACACAGGATGTTGGAAATGGAAGCAGGCTGATCAGTGCTGATCTGGCAGGAGGTGAAGCTCAGGCGGTAATGCGAGCAATGGGGAGCATCCTTAAATACAGATGAAACTTCAGCTTTGTTCGCTGGTCCGCCTCTCATTTCCTACTGTGCTGTTGTGTTCCTATCAGACCACGGACCAGGAGTTGAGGAGCCCTGCCTCAGCCCCGATCTTTATTTGAACTTGGAGCAGCTTTGCCATTTCAACATTCTTACGTCTTTGGACACAATTAAGTCAGGAAAATCTTGAAAACATCTCAAAATGAAGCTTAAACATGGCAAAGGAGCACGGACTCAGCTACCATGGGGGATGACTGATACACAGCGTACATTCTTAACAGTCCCTTCCACAGGACAAAGTGAACCTCCAGGAATGTAGGGAAAAACCAATAGAATTGCTTTTCCTTGGAGTTAGAAAGACTGCAGAAACTGAGGACATGCTTTGCAAAAACAGCAACCTGGTTTCTAAAATCCCTCCACATCTATAACCTTCTTTATTCAGAAGAATCTGGCCATGCTGGAGCAGATGTCTCCCCTCATGCCTAGAGATGAAAGCACACACACACCGGAGACAGAGTTGACTCAGGTTGTTGGACAAGGTGTTTGACTTGTGTACAGCTGGGATGTCCTTGAAACTTTATTTGAAATTTAGGCTTAAGGTCTCACAGCCTCATTGTTTTTCTTTTCCAGAATTGCCCATGCTCTTTCTTCTGGTCCAGATTAGAGGCTGAATTATTGAAGGATTCAGAAGAAGGCTGTCCCAGAAGCCGGAAGGATTAGACATCGCACCAAAAAATCTGCTTTGGTGCAATTCCCAGATAGATTTTAGAGCCTGGAGAGGTTTATATAGTTGGCTGAGTTTGGAATAAACATCTCCAAAACGTTGGGCGTATTTCCAAACTGAAATGAAATTCGAGGTCCACCCATTTCACTAGTTATTAAGATAAAGAGAAATCCCCTGTTGAAATTGGATTACACAATTGGTAGTTCTTGCCATTGTTGAAACAGATCTACCCACAAATTTCATGCCTGTCTTCTTTTCTAAATCCAGCTGCCGAAGAGGGAAAAAAATACTTCCTTCTCCCCCCGACAATTTGTTTGGTGTTGTTACTACTGTGACTGCCAATGTTGGAGAATGCCAACATGGGAAATCTGATGTTCATTTAGAATAGGCACAGAACTCAGGTAAGAGAAACAGGCTTCTCTTACAAGAGTGTGAATGGCAGGGGCTAGCAATTGGGTGGGACATGACATTGTGCTTGTGGTCATCCTTCCTGGCTTTAGACTCAGATGTGTGGTAATTAGGTGTGTTAACAGGAAAGCATAAAATAAAACGAGACTTCACAATGAGCTACGGGTTGCCTTTCTTGAAGGTAGATGGGCACATGCGATTCTCCTGGAACCCCTTTCCCGCGCAAGTGCCCAGGTGTGCATCGGATGGTGTCTATTCTCTTCTATCCTCAGTCTACCAAAGAAGCACTACAGTGCCAAGCATTCACCAACACACAGCAGGAAATGAACCACATTTACAGTTCACATGTATTTATTTTTTTTTCTATTTTGAGTTGGAGTCTCACTCCATTGCTCAGGCTGGAGTGCAGTGGCACACTCATGGCCACCCCAGCGTTGACCTGCTGGGCTCAGTTGATCCTTCTGCCTCAACCTTCCAAGTAGCCAGAACTACAGGTACGTGATACCATGTCCGGCTAATTTTTTTTTTTTTTTGTAGAGATGAGGTCTCACCAAGTTTCCCAGGTTGTTCTTGAACCCGCAGGCTCAGGAAATCTCTTCACCTCAGCCTCCCAAAGTGCTGGGATTACAGGCTTGAGCCACCGTGCCTGGCCTACAGTTCACATTTAAAGTCATCATAAGCTGTAAGAGCTGATGAAATCGTAGTGATCTTTTCAGTCCAACCCACTGACATATGGGCCATTTTCTCTGGAACCTTCTGAATGAGTGAGTGGGCCATATTCTGAGCTTCCCCCTGAGTGGGGGGCTTGTTATCTTCCAGCATTATCCTGTGACCACACTGCTACACAAGACATGGTCACAACCAATGGATGACTCCGTTGTAGTCTTAGTCATCAAGTTAAACGCAGTTTATACTTTTGAGATTCCTTGGTCTCTTTATGAATGGAAAGGGATACAGCCACACCATTTCTGTGAGAGGTTTTTTGTTTGTTTTCTGTCTCCCTTTTCATGCCGTCCCTTCATACCAGGCATATGAAGGTATGTAGCAGATATAACCACACACCCCAGATCATGGGTGTGGTCGGCAGGAGGCCATCAAGAGCTTGTTTTATTTATTTTTTTATTGTTTGGAAACAAAACATTTTCACTAGATGTAGTCTGAAAGCAAACAATTTAAGGGAGCTCAATTTAAGAAAACTGAAAAAAAAAAAGAATTGGCAGAAATGCTACCCTGAGAACTCATTCACAGGATGGGAAATACCAGTTGTAGAAATCACAAAACTGTTGCAGGGAATAAGCATATTTCTGGGTGTTTGTGTTCACTTCTCTATTGCACTTAAGCAATAAAAGTTCTGATATAAATTTTTTTTTAAATGGCCTTTGTTTTAAAGTGAACTGCATTATATGACATTTGTGATTGAAGTCCCCGCATTTAAATATTAGCTATTACTAATTCCAGAGGTGTCAGAATCAACCAGAAGGGTTACAAGACACAGCTCTTGAAATGGCCCGGGGAAAGCCCATTGACTAAAACATGTAAAAATAAATTAAAAAAATCTGTAAGCAGAACTCGGAACCAAAAGAATATATGTAAAAACATAGTTTGGCACATCAAGCAGTGTGGTTGCTACCATACCAATCTGGTAGAGCTTTGTAAATGCTCTACTAGGCTGTGTAGACGTTCAAGACATTGCCTGTCTTTAAATCACTCCATCTCACATTCACATGTTCTGTCCTTTATTTCCCCCACTGTATTCATCTGCCCAGTATAGCTGGTTTCACGCCCATCAGGCTAAAATCTAGGCTCCTCTGCTCTCCTCCTCCATGACCTCTGGCTGTGTGAGTGCTCGGTGCTGGTACCCATAGCTGGACTCGTCTGATTTTGCCTGTGCTTCTCGAAGGCAGAGGTCTCTTCTGAAGCATCTTTGGCATCTTCCATTACTTCTAGTTCAATATTCAACTCTCAGGATGAGCTCAGTCCAAATGGCTATTTCTCTGTCGCAGGTTGAGACATATACATAGAAAGGACACTTGCCCTCGGTTCATGGTGGCAGCCCACTCCTCTGCCGGTCTGGCCGGTGAAAAGGTTGGGTGATGATCGTGGCCTGAGGATTACTTAGCCACAGTGGTGCACCATGCAGAAGCTCTCTCCCATCTCATGTACAGGGAGAGAGCTTTTACACTCCAGTTTATTTATGAATCTTCCCTCTCCCCAAATGCCCAGGAGGTGGGGAGAGATAAGATTTCCAAAACAGTATTCACAGCAATGACCTCAGTCAGAGCCCACCCACCATCCACTTCTTTGGGGACTTCACTTGCTGCAGCTGAAGAGATCACAGACTACAGGGAAGTGGGGTGCACCCCAAATAGGGAGTCATGGAAAACTGGTAGAGCTTTGAAAAACCGTAGGGCTTTAGGAGCTGGGGTGACTCAGAGGATATCTTGACAGGGAGTGGTCAGAATCTGTAAGCAGGGTGCTGTTGGAACAGTTGCCGGCATTATTTGCAGAAAGCACAAGTCCATGTGGAGTGGTCTGCAGATGAGCTGGTCTGTAGTTGTGTCATAGAACAGTGGGTCAGATCCGTTGGTTCTAAGCAATTTGAGTCACTAGTCTGTGATTGATTGTGGGTGGGTCCTTTAGGTAAATGCCAGTGCAGCCTGTTTTGAAAAGTTGTGGCTTCTGTTTCAATTTCCATTTCCTCCCTCCTTCAACCTTTCAGCCATTCTTCCGTAGGGACACTCTTCGCGTTATCGCATCAGATTGCTGTTTCTCACAGTACATTTGAGTTGCCAATGTGTTGGCCGATTCTCTTGGAGAGGGCGGCCACAAGCACTTTCTAAATTCAGACTCCACCACGAAAGCTCACCACCTGCTGGCCCTTGCTTTTTCTCGTCAAGTTTGATATTTCAATGGAACCAAAACCGTTTTCTTCAGGTGGGATCAGGGATTGTTTCTGTGGCCATGTGGAGTTGTCCTTGGCAACGGCATGGAAGACTTGACTAATCACTACAGTCCTAAAATGCTTGTCCATCTTTCTGAGTGTCTTACAGAAGAAGAAGCTAATTCTATGTTGATCACCAACCCCGCCTTCTTATTATATTGATTTCAAGAGAAACAAATATGATTCCTTTTGCACTGAATGTTCAGCATTCTGCTCTGTGGATAGAGGTGATTCGAATGGTATCCTAGAGATTGAAACTAAAATTATGACTCAGTAACAAGAAGGTATTGTACATGCCAAATTAGAATCTAGTCCCAGATTTTCTAAACTCCTAACTTATTATATACAAATTGACCTTCGCTCTATTAATTATAGCAACCAGTATGAGTTTACCTGTCAATTAAACCCATCTGATATATTTAATACCCTGGTTAGAAGGATATTATCACACAATTCACAGTCTGCTGATATGTCAATACAGTTTGATGACATGTATGCTGTCATTTTCCTCCAAATCTTTTTTTAATCTCAGCAAAACAAAGAAGCTCTAGGTACAGTCCTAGTTCTCCCCCCTCATTAGGAAGCAAACGTACCACGCTTTGCCAGGTCATCAAATGTCGTCCCTTAAAGAAAGTCAGCTCTGTGATTGTCTTTTTTCAGGAATCGATGCCCCAGTGATTCCAGGGACTTATTTTTAAGAAACTTTTATTGTGCTGATTGTCTCAACTCCTTGTAATTAAGAACCAACCACAATAGTCTTGCGAACAATAGTCAGCAGAGTCTGTAGTACAATATGACTTTTAAGAATGGTTGGCATGCAGAAAGAATGCCAGACCGAGAAACAATGGAGAGAGGTATAAAGCCAAATGGATCCTCTCCCTCATTCACTGATAAACTGATTCCACTTTGAGAAAGTGCGATGGTGTCCTGATCTACCCAAGACTCTCTTGGCATGTAATGAGGGCTTAGTTTGCTCTGAGTAATTAATGCCACATGGTTTAGCACTTGGGTTGAAAGAGTGTATTGCATCCCTGTCTCCCATCGGAGTCAGGGTGGTATAAAACGTTCAGGAAAAAGCGGCTTCCTTCCTCTGGAAATGCCACGTAGGAGTGCCGTGAGCTGCCATCAATTATGGAGACTTGTGCGGAATTGATCTGAATAATCAAGCTATCTCTTGATTTTACACTTCACCAAGTGACTGGTATTGTCATATTTCAGAAAATTGAATTCAGCTTTATGAAACATATGTTTAAAAGCTGTACACTTTCAATAATTATGCTATAACATCCCTGTTTTTATGCAAAGCTAACTAGATATTGTCATATTAAAATAGCAAATCCAATTCATTTCTTATGAAACACATGTCTTAAAAAAATAAAAGGAACACTTTAATTATTTCAGGAGTGTTCAGGCCAGCTCGCCAGTCGACTGGATATTGCATTTGTTTAAAACTCAATCATGCAAAATGAAGACTCGATTTGAAAAATTTTAATAAAGATAACCAGCCTATCATGATATCATTTGAATGCTAATCGGCACTCCCATTCAGTGGAGGGAGAGCCGTCAACTTCGCTGGAGGCTCTTTATTCTGCAATAAAAACATTTACATTCTAATGATTTTATTAAAGCGCGGGTGCTGTCAGCGGCCCCAGATGACTCCCTGGCAAACTCTATCAGTTATCAACTCATATTGCCTTTATCAAAACCACCCAGTGGTGAGCCCACCGCCACAATGAGATGTCTGCTGCTCACAGAGCTGGTATTTAATCATTTCTTCCCCAGTATTGTTCTGCTTACAGAGCATAAATAAGAGCTTCAAATAACCCCAGAGTGCTCCTGACAATGAAACAAAGTATCGGCCCTATTTATCTCTCTCACATTCTTCAGGAAGCTTCTCTCCCACACCCGCCCCACCTTTTATTTTGTTGTTGTTGCTGGCACTTAATTTTTTTTTTATTCGCTACCCCTATCATCGTTCAACAGCTCGGGATTTCTTCTTCACCCTGAACAGCAGGGCTCAGGGGAGAACGTGGCGGAGAACTGACCCTGTTGGTGGTGGGGAAGTGATAGGGTGGGCCCTGGGGGCCCGGGGAGTGGGAGCACCTCCCACAGAGCTGGGACAAGGGCCTTCGAGGGAGGGGGCTGCTGTCTTTGTCTTGGTCACACAGCAGTGACCATGGGGTGGGAGAGAGGACGAGGAGGCAGGCAGTACCCCGGGCTCTGTCTGTGTCCCCAGCAAGCAGAAAAGGCCACCGGAGCACATGCTGGCTGCAAGCACCAGGCCCTCTCTTTCTTTCCTCTTGCGGCCGTGTTTCGATGGGTAGCACTGAATGAGGAGGATGAATGAGCAGAGGAAATGTGTTGGGATCCATCCTAAAAGTGTCCTCTCCCTCCTCCTATTTGTTTCCAGCATAAAGGCAAGAACACCTCCCAGGGAAATGTAGGGCTGGAAATCTCGGAGAAGGGTGCAGAAACCTCCTCTCCTTGGCGTAGCTCAGGAACAAATTATTTCCGATAAGGGAGAGTTGTTCCCTGTTGCATACTGTACTAACTTCTTTCTTTTAACTTCTAGTGTTTTCAGGGAAACATCCCTAACATTTACACTGTGCTTCTCCTTTGACAGTCAATTCTGGAAAGCAGGGGTCAGTGGGTCACTCTAGGGGGTCCCTGGCCTGGCATCCAGTAGGTATACAGCAAGATTTGTGCTAAATAGAATGACTGCTTGGACACTGAATTTAATTTAAACTCACCCGTTGGCTCTCTTTGGTTCATCATCTTGAGATTGCCTGTGTGCCACTGCGATGCCGCACATCCCGGGTGACAGTCTACTGAGTTTCGTGGGGATCCTTGCTCCCAACTGAATAGACATTTCTTCTCCTAATGTACTGTTGCTAATTTGCTAACAAGTGAAACACCCTGTAGGACTTAATTTAACTCTGTAGGACTGGGCAAAATCGGTGTCCCACACTCAGAGACCTTGGCGGGACAAGGCATGTGTGCCTTGACTCAGCAGAGTCAACTTTCTGTCCCGAGGCTATCTGGAATCTTGCTCTTTCTAGCTGACTCTGCACCTGGTTCTCACTTGTGACCTGGGGCCTGCCCACAGGGTTTGGACACACCTGTTCTGTTTTCCTGGTGATGTCTCCACCAACAGGGAGGCAGACCCAGCCGACTGTCAGTGAGAGCCCTCCGTGGGCCAGTTCACCTGGCATGGTGGCCTGCTGGCACCTGACACCCGGCCTGGGACAGGTCCTACCAACATGCAGCCTCTGACTGTCCTCAAGGAAGCAAGGAGCAACCCAAACAGAACCATGAGGCTTTTGGCCATGGTAGAATGAGCCTGGGAGACAGATGAACCTGTTTGCCTCCATGAGTAACCCAAATATCCATGTCTAGGAAAGACAGAACAGTGTGCCGTCACTCAGAAGCAAATTTCAGGTTCAGTTAAACCAGCGAGTGCAAATTTGCCTGGACGTAAAAGCATCAGGAACTTGTAAGAGAGCCCAGTTTTAGGGGCATTTTTTCCCAATAAAACATTAGAAATATCTCTTGATCTTAAAATATTGACAAAGATGTTACCGATACTTCTGCCCAGGACCTAATTTCTACATTAAAAGAGAATTATGGGAAGAAAAAGAGAAAAGAGAAACCTCCTGGGAGGTTGATTGTGGATGGAACCATTAAAAACGTTGATGCAATTGTTTTGTATCTCACCTTTACCAAAATATGTAACATAGCTGTGTGCCCCTGCCAAGCTGTCGAGGGGTGATGAATTCGCGGCTGGTGGTGCCTGCTCTGTGTGTTAAGATGCTGTCAGAGAGAGAAGTGCTGGCGAGGGACCAGGTTCAAGAAGGCTAGTCAGTGGTCACCAGCCCTGTCCATCTCAACTCCCTCACTTCTGAAAGTGGGGTGATAAAACTCACACTTTAAAAAAAAGTCTTATTTTTGATTCAAGGGGTACATGGGCAGACTTGTTATATGGAGATATTGTATGATGGTGAGGCATGGGCTTCTGTTGAGTCCATCATCCAGGTGGTGGGCATGGTACTCACTGGGTGGTGTTTCAATCCTTGCTCCCCTCTCTCCCTGACCCCTTGAAGAGTTCCCAGCATCAGTAGTTCCCATTCTCATGTTCGTGTGTATTCGGTGTTCAGCTCCACTTGTAAGGGAGAACATGAAGTTTTCTGTTTCTGTGATAATTCACTTAGAATGATGGCCTCCAGTTGCATCCATGTTGCTGCAAAGGATGTGATTTTGTTCTTCTTTATGGCTGTGTCCTATTCCATAAGTGAATGTGTACCACATTTTCTTTATCGTGTCTACTACCACTGATGGACTCCTAGGTTGGTTTCATGTTTTTGCTATTGTGGAGCGGGAAATGGTAACCTTCTTGATACCCAAACAAGTTAACAGTGAGTTATGTCAACAATCTTTGACCATACACATCCTTATGAAAAGAAATCAAATTATGTTTGCCCAAACAATCGTCATCGAATACTGGGCTTGTTTCAGAACCTCAGCTACTCTTTGAAAGTCACCCCCATACCCTCTGTGCTCCAGGACAAGTTTCCTCCAGTTCTGTGTTGGACCTAGGGAGTTAGGTCTCTGCCAGTAAGGAGCAAGAAGGTACCTGCACGGCCACAAGGCGACTCCTGGAGTGTGTCCACGTATCTCTCTGCTACTCCCATCTATGAACTCTGCTTTCCAGCAAAAGTCCATCATGGAGACCAAGAGGATGAATTGTCAAGCAACTGAAAGCTGGTAATAGCTGGCTGGGGCCTCACACATGACCTTGGCTTTCTGAGGCCATAGCGTGGGGCGGGTCACTCACCAACAAGGGGCCACCCTGAATAACCTGAGGTTTCTGTTGGCCCAGTCAGTGAGGCTTCTATTTCTAGAAGCCTCTTAAAATCCAAGCCTAGCCTCCAAGCAGTATATCTCCATTGAAAAAGTGCTATTCACACGCTAGAATCTTACCTTCACAGTCTGGATTCAAGTTATCTTGGGATACCCTTTTTCTCTGGCACAATTTTCTTGTGAGCAAAATGAAAGACTCCATTCTAACCTGAGAGACACTGAGGTGGAATGAAGTTCTGTGCATGCTGAGAGGCGCTTTGACTTGACAGAAGGCTGATGGGAAATTTGAGAATGTTCCATTGACCAGACTGCACCATGGTCAGTTAACTCATGGTGACAGGTCCCAAATCACCTACATAATTTACCAAGGGAAGGTAAACTCTGAGTGTAGGAGCAATGCACAGAGAGCATTGTGTGGTCATACACGGCAAACCTTCCCAGTGTCTCAAAAACACAGCTCATTGTTTTATGGTTACCTACTATTTTGGCGTCTTTTCTCAAATGTCACATCTTTCTTTGTGGCTCAGCTTTGATTCTGGCCTTTTAATACTTTAAAAAATATTGCCTTGCATGTGTCAAGACAAAAAGATAAATATCTATGCCTAGTCGATTTGTTATTTATATATTTATTTCAAGAAGTCAAATATCACATCACATTGAAAACAGATTTGCCAGTTTGTGCTGAAAGAGTATTTGAATATTATAGCATTATACATGTGTATATCTTTGTTCAAAGGTTTTTAAAAAACGCATTGGCTGAGACTGATTTTTTCTTGACTGCACAGAGCTGGGGACGGGAGAAGACAAGAGGGGGTGATTCTGACTTCAGACATCTCTGATTCTAGGAACTTGAAGATTTTGTAATTGACTCAAATGTGCATCACAATAGCAAATTATTTTTCAAATAAATTTATCTTGTCATTAAGAAAATAAAGTCAAAATGATTCCAGATGCATATTAGAGTGGAGATCTCCATAGGAAGACAAGATTCATCCAGTACAGAAAATTAATGTTGAGTCCACAGTCTTCTTTGTGAGTCCACAGTCTTCTTTGTCTCTCTCTCTCTCTCTCTCTCTCTCTCTCTCTACCTCTTTATCTCTCTATTTATATCTATCTACCTATCTATCCACCCATCATCTACCTATCTTCTGCCTGTATATTCATGCATCCATCTCTTTCCCTAGTATTCATCTATCCACATATCCATCTATCTATCATCTCTCTAAATTCATCATGTATCTTTCAATTGGCTGTTGCAAAACCATCTATTGCACCTTACTCTGTACTGAACACCGAAGTTGCTTTCCCCCAAAAGCTGTGTTGTAGCCTGGAAGTGGAGATGGGAAGGTTGAAGTCAGACCCCTCCTCCAAGTCAAGAGTAGAGAGTTCATTGACCTACTGAGGAGCAAACATTGAAGAACTCTTACTAATACCTCAGTCTGCTACAACACTTGACTAGCAAAAATACTAATTAATTAAAAATCAAAGAGTTGTTTTGAGATTTGACAGCTACTAAATAGTCACCCCTTTTTCCATGGCCAGAGTTAGGGCTCATAGACAGGTGGATATGGAGGTCAGGGGATGGAGAGAAAGAGGGTCTGTTGGGAGAGTGATGGAAGTAGCCTGGGTTATGCGAAGAGTCATGTCGGATGTTGGGGCTTCTCTACATCATGTGGTCATACACAGCAAATCTCTTCCATAAAAAGGGCCTCCTCTTCCGTAGGAAGGGCCAGTGCCACAAAGAGACCCCAGTCCAAGCCGTGCTCTGAACCTTGGCCAGGCACTAACTCAAATTCTCCTCCATTCCTCTAGGAGTTAGCAAGCCATGATTCTCTTTCGGATGAGGAAACTGAGGAAGGGAAGGGAAAGTCCTGCAGCCAGTGCCAGAACTGTGTGCTATGGTGCCTCAAGTCTTCGCAGAAGGGAAAGTGGATCTTCACTTGAAGCAGATGACCAGACTGTTCTTGGAGTAGAAAAGCAAAACAGGTATTAAAAAGACTCATGAGAGTGCCAGGAGCTAGGTGCTTGGGCCCACATCTAATCTTCGTTTTCCATTTGTTTCTATCAAAATCTCCAAAACTCACTGAATTCTATTAGTTTTTAATGGAACTCTGGAGGCACTGGGGGTTTCACTGTGAGCTGTGGAATCATACAACTACATGGATCATTCATATTATTTTATCACCTTACTTCTCTCACCCATGACCTTGAGTCTCTGATCAGAATACACCAGGTCAACAGCATCCTAAAGACTCAATTTAAAAATAGCCTGTAGCTGCAGGATAGGCTGGAAGGACAATGAGTCCACCCTCTCAACATCGTCAGCAACTGCGTAGAATATGTGGAAATCATATCCCTCAAGCCTGTGAATTGAGTTTAGAATGTTTAGAGATCAAGTATAATGTAGGCTCTAAAAGATAACTCTAGAAACAGGGTGGAGATGAATTGACAGCACTAAGTGTACGTTTACAAAGAGTAGCTAGCTAGCTACTCCATATCTTGTCATTTCAGTAAATACTTGCCAATCACCAATCATGTGCAGAGCACATGTTTGCCCCTGGCGGTGGGATAGAAAACTGGGCACCGTGGTCCTAGCTATCCTGTGGGTAATACTGCAGGAGAAAAAGAGACACTAAGCTGCTGAACGGACAGCGTTTCATTGCAATACTCACGTGTCACCAAGAAGAAACTTGACCAGTCCACACTGCACAGATAAAATAGGCCAGGATGTGAGCATTGAGTTGGAGGCAGCAGGAAGATGAGGGTGGGGACAGAGATCACCAGAATAGCAAAAGAGGAGTGTGTGCAAACAGACAAACAGACTGAAAAACCCCAACAGAAACATCTCTGATGACTGCGTTAGCACAATGCCACCTTCAGACTAAGATGTGTCACGTAGCGTTGCCCCTTTGTTCTCAAAACCACATGAACCAAAGCAAATTTGAGTTTGCATTCATTTAGGATGTCACTGCTGAAAAAAGATGTGGGCAGACCCCAGCACATTCAAAGCAAAAAGGACTTGGGACATTTGTCAAGACAACTGGTCAAACATCGAAGAGCCTTTTTCCTGAAGGGTGGGAGACATCGTGGTGATCTAAACAAACATGGGCGATTCCCGGGTACCACTTCATGGTGGAGGGATGTAGATTCTTATAGACCTGGGTTGCATGGAGCATGTCCCCAGCACCAGGTCACAAAACCCTCCTGGATAGGGAACAGGGGTGGGGAGGAGTGACTGGTACCAACCTGCATAAACCAAGGTCTCCCTCCCATGACACCATCCCAGAGAGAGAGAGAGACCACCCAGGATGAGATGATTTCACACCAAACACTTAGTGTAAAAACCCCAAACAGACACAGCACGGGGGTAATGCCTTCTGACTCATGTTTAAGTTTCAAGATAGAGACAGAAGCAGCTGCAAGCTTCTGGAAAGTGCTATTTCCCTAGTGGACTTGAGCCCTTGGTGTGCGATGCAGCCCCACTGCACACACGGACACATCGAATCTGCATCGGAGATGTCGTAGGGACTTGGGACCTGAAGAGGAGCTTCAGGGGTAGGGGAGCTTCGGTGAGGCCCTGTGGTCTGCGATCAGGTGGAGGGAATGGGTGACCCCAGAAAACCTTCAAGCATTCTTTTGAACGGGAACCTGTCCACCTGTAGCAGAGGGCTGCACTCTGGACTGAAGACCTTGGCTTATCCTCTATAGAGATTTCCATCCTGTCCCTGCTTCTACCCCATACCTCTCCTGCTCCAGACAGGAATCACCTGGCCATGGCTTACAGCCCTGTGACCTCCTCACCCAAGGGCAGCCTTCCCAACACCCTGTGTGGTTTCTTTCTCTCTGAACTTAGAGCTATCACTGGAAGCTTCAGCTAGGAAAACAGAAGGGGTGAAGGTGGTCACCTCAGCTTTGGCTGGACTTGCAGCTCCCTTCCCCATTTTTTTTCAATGCACACAGCATGTATTCTTCTAATTTAATATTAATGAAACATGTTGCCTTTGACCTTTCAAATAAACAGTCCCCAAATCAACAAAAGCCCAGCCCTGCTTCCAGTCAGCCATTGGTGATGGCACTCGCTTACTGCTTTCTCCCTATAAGGCTTTGAACTTCTGGGAGGATCTGTCTGCTCACGCATGGTGGGCACACCCACTGATCCCTGGTCCTGGTCCGTCCACATCAGCAAATAGCAACCTTCCAATCTCACTCAAACAGTGTCTGTCAGACATAGAATCTGTCATCCGGTCCATTCCGCCCCACCTGCTATTCAGATGAAGACATCGGCTTAGAGGAACACATTTTTATAATGTGAAATAAATGTCAAAATGAAAAAAAAGTCTTCTGCACATGAATAATAGAGGGGAAGCTTCAAAACCAGCATAAATCATTATTTTGGCAGGTAATTTTTTATATCTTTCCATGGTATCTTCTTTCTATTGATAAATTTATCCGTATAAAATATAGACTATTTTTATGAAATGAATACATATGAATTTAAAACAAGGTACAATTATGGAAGGGCGGTATCGTGCAGGCAATTCCGGGAGTGAGTTGAGATGGCATCCCTTTTTTCGGTTTATGGAAGTTTATTACTTTTGAAACAATAATTCCTTTCGGGCTTCTGTGCTCTGAATACCTTAAGCAGGATAATGATTTCACGTGGACACGGATGACACAACAGAAATCAGTTGCCGCTGTTGGGAGGCAGAGGTCGGGGTTCCTTGTCCTGGGGAACCTGCAGTGGAAGTTCGCATTTGCCCCAGGAGTGAGGCCAAGTGGCCTGGAGCAACTGGTGGGGAGGGGGACACCTGTTTTCTTCTCACTCCCTTTTTTTTAATAACTGCCTTGTCTTAGACCCCTGTCAGAGAAGGGACTTGGAAACCCCTTTGCTTGAAACTCACCGCAACTGTGGGTCGTTCTGATTCTTCTCATGAGTTACTGGTCCCTGCTGTGTGCCTGTGCTTGTATGCAGGTGTATGCGCGTGTGAGCCAACGTGTGTCCATGTGAATAACACATGCAGAAGTGTGTGTGTGTGTGTGTGTGTGATGTATGCATGTGAGATGAGTTATGCATGCCACAGTGTGTGAGTATGTGTACACATGAAAACAAGCACGTGTGGTGTGTGCATGTGTGTAACTTGTGCAAATGTACACATGCAGGTGTGTGTACCCAAGCGTGTGTAGCCATGTATGTCTGTGTGGTATGCACTTATGTGTGTGTGCCCTGTTTCTACTTTAGCTGAATTACCAGAGATGTCTTTTTTAGAACGCAAATCTGGACTGGGCTTGGTGGCTCAGCCTGTAATTCCAGCACTTTGAGAGACCGAGATAAGTGGATTGCCTGAGCTCGTGGGTTTGAGACCAGCCCAGGCAACTTGGAAAGACCTCGTCTCTACAATAAATCAAAAAAAAAAAATTAGCCAATTAGCAGGACATGGTAGCACACACCTGTAGTTCTGGATACTTGGAAGTCTGAGATGGAAGGCTCGCTGGAGTCCAGCAGGTTGATACTGGGTGGCCATGAGCATGCCACTGCTCTCCAGCCTGGGCAACAGAGTGAGACTCTGACTCAAAAAAAAAGGAAAAAGAAAGTGAATCTGAGCATGTCAAGCCCGTAAGGACAGCTCCGGTGACCCCTGCCACTGCCAGCAGGACATCCACGCTCCTCATCACAGACAAGGCCCATGTTGCAGCCTCGCTCTGTCAGCGGCAGCCACCACTCCCTGCTCTGCGAGGCAGCTGGTGCCTAATGACCTGCAACTCATGGTGTTTAAGCTTCAGCCCCCAGCCACCGCGGTCTTCAACTTCACAATGCTGTGTGTTTTCCTCAAAGACTGTAGAGGACTTGTGCTCCTCAAAGTTTAGCCTGGGCACAGTGACTCAAGCCTGTCATCCCAGCACTTTGGGAGGCCAAGGTGAGGGATTGCCTGAGTCCACGGGTTAGAGAACAGCCTGGGTAACTTGGCGAGACCTCATCTCTACAATAAATCAAAAAATTAGCCAGGCATGGTGACGTGTGCCTGTAGTTCCAGCCACTTGGAAGACTGAGGCGGAAGGATTGCTGGGGCCTGGCAGGTCAGCGCTGGGGTGACTGTGAGCATGCCACTGCACTGTAGCCTGGGCAATGGAGTGAGACTCCAACTAAAAAAAAAGTTTGCATTCAGAATCTAGCTGTAGTCAATGATGTCACTTCTCTGCCTCTATTATGTTTTCTCTCTCCATATGTGCACGGCTCATATTCCGGAATCTTCCTTCCACCTGCTGCTCTGGGAGAATTTTTTAGCCCCCACAAGGGGTGCATCTTCTTGACATGGACCTCAGCACAGACACCATCCTTTGGAATGCACGTGGCACAATATTGGACCATGCTATATTATAGACCATGCATTTATAATAAACTATTTTCTGTGTTCCAACTGATCCATAGTTGGCAATTAATAAACAGTAATTGCCAATACAAAATGAAAAGACTCATTCATCTGAAGTTCCCTAATTGCAACCAAAGTGGTGTCTAAATCCAGTTTCTGATGATAAAGAGATAAATGATATCGATGTGTCGAGCACGTCTGCTGGATGGGTGACAAGAGTGACCAGAACTGCTGCCGTCTCAATGCATGGCCCATCCAGACATCTTTTCTGGAGAAAGCATCGTGCAACTGTGGTTCAGCTGAGTGGTTAGACCTGCCCTTTATCCCTCCCAGCCTCAGTGTCATCATCTGTAAATTGTACATAGCAATGCCATCTCTTGCATTGGGTTGTGACAGGCATCAAGTACATGGTGGCACGGTATGTTCGTGGGGCAGAGCTCTGCAGAGAATGAGACCTCAGAAAGGGCTTCTATTTATCTTAAGGTCTTTCTGCCTCTAAGGAAGGATGTTAGAAATGTGCTTGACTGGATAGGAGATTCTTGGTTTAAATTGCTTATCTTTGAGGACTTTGAATATAGGGCTCCAATCCCTTCTTGCTTGTAGTGTATGGAACCAACCATGTTGCCCATCGAAGCTGGACTGAATTAAAAAAATGTGGTACATATACACAATGGAATATTATGCAGCCATAAAGAAGGACAAATATATGGACTGTGCAGCAAATTCGATGGATTTGGAATCTATCATACTCAGTGATTTATCACAGAAACAAAGAACTGAGTTTCATATGTTCTCACTCATAAGGTGACCTTGAACAATTATAATACTATAAGAAAGTGAATGGCAGTAGTGGAAATCTGTCAGGGGCAGGAGTTGGGACTGGCAGTTGAGGGAAACTGCTAGGGGAGAGAGGGACGTACCTCATCAACAAGGGTACCTGCATGATCAATGTTTGTATAACTAACCCTGAGTTGTACCCCACATCTTTATAATAAATAAATAATGTTTTTTTTTAAAAAAGAGAAATAAATGTGCTCACAAAAAGGCACACATTGGGCACAAATGAAAACACCAGGAATTAAAGCAGCTGCAGACAGTCTGAAGCAGGGATGGGACACAGGCAGGACCCTGCCCGGGACAGTTCAGTAACAGATCTCAGAAACATCTGTGCCTTCTCTCTATTTTTTTATTTTTCATATTTAACCTTTGTCCACTTAACTTATGTGTCATGAGAATAAATCTATTCCTGAATGATCTGAGATGTCATCATTAGACATGTATGGGTTTTTAACTTTCATTTGGAATATTTCCTAGGGCTCAGGACAGTTTCGATGTCTGTGATAGACCCGGAGAACAGGAAAAGGGTGGTTAGTTCCGTTAAAGCCAGACACAAATGAACCCTCCAGCAAACTTGCACGGACACTTCCTGCGGCCGTGCTCCCTGGTGTGCTCAGAGGGCCGACTTTGAGGGAATGATATCAAGGCATGGGGTACAAAGTGATGAGGCAGCCAGCTTCATGGAAGGGAAAAAGGGCAAACCGTCTCTCCCAGATGATTTACAGCCTGAGGACCTGGGCTGCCCGCGGTAATAGATGGGGCCCCGTGGCAGAAAATGCCAAACCCGGGACAGGCAGGTCATGCAGCTCAAAGTCAGAACAATAGATGGCTAATTCATTTAACAGATTGGGTGCCCAGGGACCGCAAATGACAGCTTAAAAGACCAAGAAATGCCCAGTGGGTCTGGTGGGAAAACTCGAGGTGGCAGAAGAAAGCAGTCCCGCTCTTCGTGGCCTGGGAAGGCTGATTTGCATTCGTGGGAAGACAGGCAAGAACAAATTAGCTAATGGAGAAGGGGGAGAAAATCCTGCGGAATTTGCTGAAGTATAAAAGATGCTTAATCAACATTTGCATTGACTCCTGGTAAATAGATCCAGGCCACTGACACCCTCCATGGTTTCCAGCATGGCTTCTGATGATACTTAAATACAAGGTGCCTTTAATTGGCCAGAAAGCATTTCTTTAGATTAATTTTTCACCCATTCTGCGACAGCTACCTAGTATCTGGAGCCACCATTGACATGACTAAAATCAGGAAACTGGTGGTAATCTTCACTGTTGGTCACTAGGTGAGAATTTCTAGGAAGCTTGAAACATCTAGACAAGTATTCCTGGATGAATTAATTTCTTCTCTCATTATTTACCATCCTTATAAGTCATTGTGATTTTGGTTTTCGTATTTGCTGTCACCTATTTCTTAAAAGAGATTTAACGGCCAGGCATGATGACTCACACCTGTAATCCCAGCACCTTGGGAGGCAGAGACGAGAAGATTGCCTGAGTCCAGGGGTTTGAGACCAGCCTGGGCAACTTGGCGAGAACTCGTCTCTACAATAAATCAAAAAATTAGCAGGGCATGGTGGAGCATGCCTGTAGTCCCAGCTACGTGGAAGGTCGAGAAGAAAGGATCACCAGAGCCCAGAAGTCTGAGGCTGCTGTGGCCATGAGTGTGCAACTGCACTCCAACCTGAGTGACAGAGGGAGAGTCCAACTCAAAAAAAAGAGAGAGCAAGAGATTTAGTATGACTGCCAGACACTTGGTTCATTTTAGCAAGGTTTTGCATACTAAACAAAAATTCTCCATGTATTCTTTGTCACACAGTAGTGCGTTGTTTCATGACAACCTCTCCCATCAGAATTTCCAGCTTCCACTCTCTGACTGCAGTGTTTTAACCTTCCAGATCATTCCACTAATTGTGCCACAATCCAGCAGACTGCTTGGAAATTGCCACTCTTCGGACCTGCTCTTTCTCCTTCATCAGCTTTTCCTCACTTCAGTTTCCCCTTTGCAACTTGGAGTCCAAGGCACTTTGACAAGGGCACTCCCTTTCTCTGTGGCATTCCTATGGTGGCCCCAGCTCTAGAGGAACCCAAGCACGCACTGCTCTGTGGCAACATTTGTCCATTCGAGCCTTGTAGAGCAGAACAAGAAAGCCCCTTGCACTTCCAGGTATGTTGCTGCATTAGGAATCAATCACAATTGTCCCCTGCACACCTTTTCTGGCCACCCTCTACCTGCCTATAGCACCCTTCTACCTGCCACTATTATTAGATCACTTCCATCAGCTGTCTGAGCTGCTCAAGTAGCTCCTGTCTAAAAACACACCTGCAAACAAGCCAAAAGCCCCCTTGACCCCTCGTTCCCCTCAGCCACAATGGCTACTCCCAGTGTTTCTGCCCCACTTGCCATCTTGAATGTGTTCCAGCCTACTTTCGAGCTCCTTTCGTGGGGACTTCAGCCCATGCCCATCTGGTGTTGGGCTTCATGGCATCAACGGATCTGCTCTGTCAGTCTCCATGGTCATTCATGTTCCCCAACTCCAGAAAACCTGTTTGGCACCCATTTTGTTCTGTTAGAGAAGCATTCACGCAGTCCACTAGCCCCCTTCCCTCATGTGCTTGTGTGTCTATAGCAATGCCTGGACTCCCCGTGGATTGGGTGACTCCTTCCCTACCTAAACTCCAAATTTACAAGCAAATCCATCCTGGGACCAGGAATCCTAGACTAATGCAACCTTTCATATTTAACAGAATGAGTCATACACATTGATACGTTAGTAGTATTTACATCTTGAAAGTTTATCACAAGATATCCCTCCAATATCTCCAACCTTGCTGATAAGTTTTTTGTTTCTCTGGAGAAAGCCTTTTTCTGCATAGCCTTACATAATTGCCATGCTGCCAAATCTGACTTCATGAAAAGAAGGCAGGCTTGATTAAGAAAATGTGTGTTAAACTATTTAGAAAGCCACGAAGCATAATATAACTGGGAAGCGTCATAACTGAGCAGCTCAGAGAACAGCCAAGGTGATACATGCCTTTCTGTTTCTTTCTGTTCAGTAGAGAATAGCCGAGGTGATAAACCGCACCAACAGAGAACTTACCAGACTTCCTGGTTGCCCTCCACAAGCATAGCAGTTGTGTCATTCATCATCTTTTTCAGAAAAGTATTATTTTCAATACCTACACTGGATAATGAAGAAGCTTCCCCATATCATAAACAAAACATGCAAAACCTGCATTTAAAACTCCTCCACATCTGGAGGCAAAGCTTCATCTCTGAAATCCTGCTCACTGGTGTGTGGCAAGGGGACTGTCTGCTCCGGCCGGGACACAGTTCTCAACCTGAGGACTACTTTTGTTTCTGGGGTATTAGTGTCAGAGCAGCATGGAGAAGCCTTCAGTGCCCCTTCCCGGTGACTCTGAGACCTTGGGGAAGACACACTGCCGTCCACTCATCCTCTGTTCCACCTGAGTCACCATGCCAGTTGGTGGCCCAAGAAGGAGCAGGGTCTTTCGTTGTGTCTTTAAGGCTTCACCATTGGTGGAGGGATTTCCCAACTTTTATTCAAAATGTTGACAATAACCTGTCATGTTACTTCTTTCTTTTTCATGAAACTGTTGTTTCATTGCCCTGTGTTTTGTGGAGATTTTGCACAGATTATGCTTATTTTGGACTGCTGACACATCCCTGTTTCTCTCTGATGACTCATAGAGGAGACTCAGCTGTGATGACTTTATCTGACCAGAGTGAGTCCTCATCGTGTGTTGGCTTCCTGATGAAATCATATGGCGCTTGTTTAAGTTATTTAGATAAAAAATTCGTATTATAGTAAACAATATGTGTGTCTTAAGAAATGAAAATTAAGCAGCTAATCTATCAAAAGTTTCAGTAATATTTTTAAAAGACATTTTCTCTTTAGAATTCTGTTTGGAAAACATATTTTTGAGGAGGAATAAATTCAATTCTTTTTAAATTATTGTGATTAAAATTGTGACTTATTACTTCTCCAAGAATGATTAACTTTGACATAAAAATTGTGATAGCTTCAAGCACCACTATAGAATCTATAGAATTACATTGACTATAAGTGAGTAGACTTCAAGGGTCTTCAAGAAAGGAATGTTCTATGCTATGAGTCTTTTCTTTCTTCAGCCTCTCATGCCTCCTGGGCTCCTGGGCTATGTCTACACAGCACCTTCCAGCTAGATGAACTCTGAGGACTGCGGTTAAGTACCATTGTCCAACAATGGACAGCAGACCTCACGGCAACACACAGACATTCTGATAAGACATTTGGACAAGATGCTGTGCTATTAACATATTACTTAAAGCTTACACATCCTGGGAAAGTGTTCACACAGGCAAATCCATCAAGGAAAGTCATGTCCCCACAGGAAGGCAATATATGAGGGGGAGACCCCCAAAAGACCAGATTTATCTTTGGGTGGACTCCTTCGATCACAGGCTTTCCCTCTTTGGGTGAGAGTTCTAGGAACCCATCAACATCAGTGTACCGGGTAGCGTTGCTGGGAGATACTGCATTCAGCATTTTTTGGAAATTCTTTTAATGCATTTGCTCATTTCATGATGGGTGATTCATAGGCTCACCTGCCCACACCTCACTGAGTGTTCAGCAGTTTTTGACCAAAACCAGCATGACCTTGTGCCCTACCGTCCTTATTCCCCCATTCTCACCTCCAGTGACTTTTTTTGTTCATTTCCCCAGATGAGAAAAGTCCTCAAAGGAAAATGTTTTGCTGTTGTGGAAGAGGTGAAGCAAAAAAACAGCAGACATACTAAAAGGCATCAACATTAATGAGTTCAAAAACTTTTTTGAGCAGTAGAGAAAGCATCTTGATAGCTGTTTTGTGTCAAACAGAGAGTACTGGGGTAACCCCTTCAGGTCCCCTCCCACCATGGGAGTTTCTCTGACCTCAATAAATCCTGCTTACATACACGGACACACACACACACACACACACACACACACACACACACACACACACAACAAAGAGTACTTTAAAGGTGACTGAAGATTAAACATGCAAGAATAAATATACAATTTTTAATAAATAAATTCCGTTTAGGGGAGTCCCTCTTCATAGGTAATGCCTGGGAAATATTAATCAGAAGAGACTAGGAAGATCCAGTCATTGATGAAAAATTACCTCAACTGCACTTTCATCTGTTACTAAACTGAAACTCTAAATCTGACCAGAAGGCACACAACTGTTCTGGCCATGACGGGCACTGCAATTCACGTTCAGCTGTCATTTGAATAAAATCTGGTGAGAAGCATAGCTTCAACACAACATGCAGCATCTACGCACTATGCTGCCCATGGAACTTGGAGATCTGTACCAGGAAGGGAACAATTTGGGTCTATTTTGGTGATTTAGCGTTATAATTTAGAAGATATTGCAGCTCTCTTAATTTTTGTTTAAAACGCCAACTTGTTGAAACAGTAATCCGTGAATAATTCCTTGAGCTACTGCATTTTCCTGCCCATTGAACTTGACCCCACCATCCATAGGAAGCGTTATAAATTTTTAAAATTTCCTATGAGTTGGACATTTTAATGAACTCCTCACAGCAGTGCCCTGTCAGTGGCCGGTGTATGGAGCAGGCGAGGGGAAATTTATCTCGCTGGCACAATATGTAACATTGCTTGTCACCAGGGCCTGGGCTAATTTAACTCTGCAGTTTCCCGAATTAACAAGGCTTGTCTGCAAACCTTGGGACATGGGGCGTTCTGTTACGATATTATTTTATTGCCTGCCTCCCCCTCCTCCCTGGGGACGCCCGTGATTTAATCCACCTGGAGCCTTGGTAACCAAGCTCTGCCCTTCCGACCTGTGTGATTGAAGTTTCATATTTCAAGCAGTTGTCCTGTTTCCCTGCTCACATGACACCCCTCTGCCTACTGGTCAACCTGCCCCCACCCCTCACTTTTCTTTTTTTTGGAAGAAGGAAGAATAAATATTTGACAAGCGAACTGTTTGTCAAAGAAGCCCTAACACAGTTGCAGTTCCAGGGGGCAGTAATTCAATCTGTCAGACCCTAAATGCAGCTAGATCATTGGCTGATGCTTGGGCCAAGCCCTGGGTCCCTCATAATTTCATTCAGAGATGCAGCTCTTCTGTGGTAATACGACATACTTCTTTAGGTATTAAATCAGTCCTAGTGTAATTTGTCTGCCAATGATGAGAATGAAAGGGAACAAAATACGAAAGCAGCATCATAGAATTATATCCTGAATTCCATGAAGGTTGGCACTTATCTCTCTAGGTGTGCAGTGCTTTTAAGAAAAAGAAAAAGGTGGGGGGGGGAAATAGAACAAAAACAAAGAAAAGAAAGAATCAAAATGAGAAAGACAGGCAAAGAAGAATTTACATACTGAACATTAGTCTAGGAAGCCGTCTTGCATCACATGACCGGCTCCTGGCTCTACGTTCATAAGCTCTTATCAGATTTCACATTTAATTCCCCTCCCCCCTCTGACGCCACACAATGGTGCTGATAAAATGCAAGCAAATTTCTCCTATTAGTGACTGACAGCAATTTGAGTGAAATGAAGTTGTACCATGATATTGTTATATATACAAGGTGCAAATAGCCTCGTTTGAATAATCACAGCCTGTGTCCTTTTAAATGATTTTTCTTCCCATTTAAAGGAAAGCCTTTGATGTGATAATATTAATTCCCTCCGTGCTGGAAGGAAGAAGGGAAAAAAAAAAGCTCAGAGAAGCGGAAATTAAATGAGTAATGCAATGTCAGTCAATCTTTTAAGCCAAGGCCTTATTAACTGCTAATCATTTTGTCATTTTGTCGCTCAAAGTAATAAATTTGATAGGAAAAGACTGGAATGTCCTGTGTTTACTTTTATTAGCTTTAAACAGAAACAGTTGTAGCAATAGGACATTATCGAGACGTGTGGCATTTAAGCGCTTTCTGTTAAGCGTATCACCATTTTTCTTCCTCACCAATGTCTGATTGTCATAATTTTGAATAATCTGACTGTCTGAAATAAAAAATTCTATCCAGACCTTGCCCAGAGTTTTATCCCTGGAGTTTTATGAGGATTATGCCAGACAGTCGATGACATCCAATTTGTCAGGGGTACATGCTTGGGTCCCGGTGGAGGGTACTTTGCTCCTGAAATGGACACTTGTTCTTCATAGCTTGTTTATAACATCACTTTAAAACCATCGACTTTGGAAAATCTGAAGTTTATCATCAGCCTTTCCTGCGTTGAAGCTCATGATGGCAGCTTTGTGGAAGGGATGTCAGATCATTTTATCACATGAAAGTTATCCGAGAAAGCATCAGAGGCCTTTTTCTCTCTCAACACGAGAGTGATAAAATGTGTGGCCGTGTACAGACCTGGCTCATATATAGCCTGCTGATGAATGTGTGTGGCTCGGCATCCCCTCTTGATTCCACACGGTACAAGAACTTGGGTCTCTGTCATTCCAAATTGGAAGTGACACTGCGAAGCCTCCATCTCTGTTGACATGGTTAGAGTCAGACGAATCCATCACAAACCTGGGGGCCCGACCAAGCACGCACACTGTCAGCCAGGCCACTCCCTCCAGAGGGGGGCTCTCAGGAGACCCATGAAATCACAGGGTGAAAGGAAGGTCCAGAAACTTCAGCCCCGCCCTGCCTTTGAAGAGTGTCCCCAAGGGATCGGAGAGCCGATGAGAAACACATTTTCCAGCCACACGAACGGGCACTTATGAAACATGTGTGCAGTGAAGTTCTGGTATTTTCTAGGAGAAGCAACACTCACATCCGGACCTGGACGTCCTTGTTGGAGTTTTCATATGAAGTGTCATCATTGGATATGTACGGCCTTGGGGGAAACTGCTTCTTACTTGCAGTTGATTGAATTCACTAGCTTCCGAAAGAAAGCTGTGTAGACGGGCCCAGGAAGAGCAAGCTTTTTGTAAAGCCCTTTTCTCTTCTGTTGGTTTCATCCTAGGACCAGTCTCATCCTTGCTCCCAAAAGACAAAAGGACTCTCTGTTTACAGGATTGAGAATTTTCTTTTTCTCATGGTACCATGAGGTTTCTTTGGGAACTATTTCCGGAGGAAGTTTCTAGTGGCTTTTGTGAACAAAATAAGTCTGGACTTGATATTTGAGTTGGCAAAATTTACTAGTTTCTGATAAGATGTGGGACATATTTCAAGAATTGTTTTCTCTTTCCAAAAAGTTCATTCAAAGGAATAAAAGTGTTTGTTTTTAGATCCTTGTATTTGTAGTCTTATCAGGGGAGAGAGTGGGTTCTGCTGATAGTTTTAAAGATCTTCAGCTTTCACTAGTCATTTTATGATCAGAAAAACACGGATGGATCCCAACCAGAAAAAAAAATTGAATGACTACTAATGAAAACAATAGAAAGAAAATATCTCATGAAATGGTAAAGTCAAGTCATTGTACATCTCATTTTTTGCTCAAAAGATGTGATGGAGTTTCTCTCTTCATTATCACCTCACTCATTTGAGTCACTCATTGAATAGTCAGGCAGATGGCATTCTCCTGCAGCGAGGATGCCAAACCCTCAGAGACCCTGGCTGCAGGGAGGTTCCATCTCTTGTCTCCAGATGGGGAAAACTTATTTTAAACACGGTAGGGAAGCTATCGATTGCAAATACTTGTCCTAGGGGTTTTATTTTAGAGGACACTAATTTAAGACAGATTTATCATTTTCTGAAATTTCTCAAGTTCTGCTATCCTTTTAACATCTGAGTTTCCTCCTAGCACTCTTTACAAAATCCTCAAGGACATCTTTCCAATCAAGATTTGTACCCTGTGTTGTTGTTTTGTCTCCTCTCAGTTCTAACTGTGAAATAAGAAGCACACTACTCTCTCGTTTTTTGAAACTCACCTGTATAATAGATAAGCGGAACTACAAAATTCACACAAAATTACCTGGATGTGTCACATTTTTCACAATAACTGCAATGATTTATGTCTCTTATTTACTAAGGTCGATCTTTGTCCCACACTGGTCTAAGAGTCAAAAGTGTGCCACCGCATAAGGGTTATTAGGTGACAAAATCACACATGTAGCTAAGACTGGTTCTTTACTGAGACTGCATCCCACTCCAACAAAGCATACACTAGTGTAGAAGACACATCTGGCCCAGAGTCATCGTGGTCTGAAGGTGTTGTGTATCTGTGAAAGTCCCAGGCCATCTCATGCCCGACTGCAAGCAATCTTCTGGAGAGATTCTTATGTCACTGAGTCTGAGGATGTGTTGTTCACAGAGAGAGGATATGGAGAACTTGGGCAAGTGAAATGTTCGCACACTAGGGTAATGCTTCACAAAGCCCTTGGCATTAAGGGGTCCATCTTGGGACAATGGAGAACTGATTCATTAAAATGGCCCCTCATCTCTGCTGCATTGGCTGGGGTGTTTATTCGTGACTCAAAAGACCAATAAATAGGATGGAGACAGAAGTAAAGCAAGGAACAGAATGACATAGAAGGAAAGAGGATGGGATGGCATAGGGTAGGGAAGGATAGGGGAGGATAAGACAGGACAGGACAGGGGAGGGTATGGGATGGGAGGGAAGGGGAGGGGAATAAAGAAAGGAGAGGGGAGGAAGGGTAAGGTGGGATAGGGCGGAGTAGGGTAGGGTAGGGAAGGGTAGGACAGAGGATGGTATGGTGGAGGAGAAGAGGGGAGGGCAAAGGAGAAGGGGGGAGAGGAGGGGAGGAGAGGTTAAAAGAAGGGAGAAATGGGAAGGAGAGAGAAGGGAAGGGGGGGTGCAGAACAGGGGAAGGGAGGAGAGGATAGACCAGGCCAGGCCAGGACAGGAAGGTAAGACAGGACAGGACAGCATTTGACAGGAGAGGGAAGGGTAAGGTGAGCTCGCATACAGTAGCACATGTGTCTGAAGCAGTATGCTGACACCCGCACATTTTTTGAGATCTCTTGAAAACAGTGATGCATCTATTGAGTTTGGTAATACAATGAACCGTCCTTTTCCAAAAATTGTGGGCTGACCCCATGCCAAATGCAGGGTGTCCTCAGTGAGCCGGGTCATGTCCCTTAAACTCAGCTTTGGTGTCCTCACTTGAAATGGAAGGGATGGTCTCTGGCCCCACTGCCCCAAGAGTGACAAGGATCAAGTCCAGCAGCGAAGACCGTTGCGTTCACGCACAGTGGCGTTTCAGTTTGCCGTCCGTCATGCATGACCACACAGGTAGCACAGGGTTGAAACTCATGGAGGCTGGGCTGGCGTGAACCAAGATAGCGCTGGGTCTCAAGCTGTTGCAGCTCAGTCGTGTGTCACCCTGAGCACTGAATGCCTGCAATCCTACCTCTGGCAACTGTGTATCCAAGAGGTGGAGTGTCCTTGAGGGTATGTGTGAATCCCTGATGGGTGCACGTAAGTGTCATTTGAAGAATGATCTTCAGGTCACCCAGAGATGCTGACACCGCTCCTGATAATGGATTTGCCCTGGTTCCTGGGAACCTGCCCAGGAAGGCTGCCTTCTTAAGAAAGGAAGAGTAAAGGTACAAAATGCATGCCATTGTACAGAAGATCAGGACACTCTCCGCACTGTGGCTGCACCCCTGCCTATCTCTGAGTGCAGAGCGGTTTGAGTTCCATCAAGCTGTCCTTAAAAGAAAAGCCTTTGATTAACAAGGACCCATTTGTTGCATGCCTAGGTAGGCTTTCAGAAGGCTCTTCATAAGAGTTAAGTCACCCTGTCAATACAGCCATTTTAGCATGGAGCCAATTTATTTACTTCTGCCATGCGTGAGCAGTCAAGCTCGTTATGGGGCTTTATATCAATGAACCTGACGCAGAGTCTCCCTTGTAAGTATTTGTGTGCAGATTGATTGATGGATGGGTGATTGAACTGTGGCAGTTTGAGTTTCTGCCCTGCAGTATTGGAGACAGATCAGGCGCCCATGCTTGAATGTCCTCCCCACCCCCAAACACAAAACCCTAGAGAAATCCTTTGGGGCAGGGTAGCCTGAGTCAGGCTTTGAAAAACACACCTGTTCCTCTTTGCAACCATCGGTCCCCTCACCTACATAGCACGCAAGCGCAGCTCTCCACGGGTCCTAGGGCCACCGCACTCTATCCTCCCGTGTCAACCAGAGCCCACAGCTGGTATCTTTAGCGGCACTTGTAGGGCTCAAGTGGCCTGAAACGAATTCTCATCCATTTAACCCCTTCCAAATTATAGTCGATATTTCATAACAGAAACCGTGAGAAAAGGTATAATCTACTGGAAATACAAATTACATACGTGCCTTAATTATGGCAAGTTACAAAATGTATAAGGGAGATATATATTTTCCCTGTGACAGCCATTATTCACTCTCAAATTATTTGCAAAACAGCAGTAGTAATTTGCATTTAAATGATATGTTTCTTATGAAGTGCTCAACATGCTGTGGGTGTATTTATTTACACACACACACACACACACACACACACACAGATGGTAGTTATTAATACTGTCCTAATATAAGAGAAAATATATTTTCTTTATGGAACATGCTGCTAGCAAGGGAACCATTATTTGTATTTTAAATGGTGGGATTCTTGCGCTCTGAGGAATGAAATGATTTGCCCAAATCCACATTCCCTGTCCACCTGGAACTGGAACTGGGACTAGCTTCGGGTTTCATCATCCGGGGCTTCAGATGCTTTGGGATCCGGAAGCATCCTGAGTCCAGGGCATTTGGATGACTGATCCACAGAGCAGCAGACAGTCTGCCTCCTGCCTGCTGCAGGTTGGAGAAAAAGACTTGCCTGTAGCTTTCCACATTCAGCCTGGCCTCTCGGAACAGCAGTGCCCTCCTTTGTGGAAACCTCCCACTTCCTTAGTCAGTACTGAAACCCTCAGTGATGATTCATCTTTAAGGCTCCATGAGCATTTTTGTTTCTTCAGCTGAATTCCTTCTCTTTTGCAATCCTCAGGAATACTGAATTTCAGAAACACTGCTGTGCACTGAAATCTTCCTCCTCGAGCTGACATCATGCATTCATGAAATGTCACTTCTAACCCTGAAATCCAGGCATGAGGTGTTATGAGAGAGCAGTTGTCCTTTGTAAGCTGTCTGGCCCTGAAATGCCATCCGTTCTTCACATGCCTCCTCCCTCTGGATTGGGGGTGCTGTCTGTGGGTCTGCGAACCAGACCTCAGCTCCTTGTAAGGCTCTCATTAATGAGGAAGAGACAGAGGTATCCCTTCTAGGGTACGTCTGCCCCCATCACCAGCTGTGTCGTGAAGATGTCCTCACTGTGTCAAGGCACTTCATTAACTTCTAACTTCATTACAGGCTGGGTTCCAGAGAAAGAGGTTCTGTAAAAAAGGAAGCATGCATTGGGATGTTGTGACCTTCAAGCTTCGTGATTTATTGGAGTAATATTGCATAGAAAACTATCACGGAGACAAAGTATTTATCAAGCTCAATCACCTTGTTTCACTTCTGAGTCTACCGGATCTAAATTTATGTATTCACATGAGATGTTTGTTACCTGCGTATTTAAATGTCATTTTGGAGACAGTGTGATTTTCCATAATGGGAAGCCATGGCATCGTCAGGAGATTCGAGTGGACCAAACCATCCCAAACCTTCACTTTCAAATGCCCAGCTAACCCCTCCCAGTTATGTTTCAGATAAGAGGGCATTAGAGCAGACACATGGGGAAGTCTGCTGGCAATGACTTTAGACTATGACTCTGGACTTTCATAAGTTCATTTATGTTGTTTAATAGATTTTAACAGCTTGTACATCTTTGCTGAGCTAAGGGCCAATAAGCCTCACACGTAGCTTGGATCTGAATCTTGGTAGGCAGAAGCAGAGATCCACAGAGCACAGTTGATTATTTAGTATATAATGCATGTTAGATATGTGTAAAAATGTGTGTGCTTCTCCTGGGGAAGAGAATTGTCTCCTTCCAGGATGTCACACAGATAGAGTCTGCATTCCAAGTCCCTGGCCTATGTGGAGAGGCGCCCTGGTATACACATAGATTTCCACATAGCCATTGACAAACGTCTCCTTTTCAAGGTAAACCAATCACAACACAGAATGAAAAAGAGATGGCGAGAGCCCTTACTGGCTCTTCTATTTGTCTATAAAATAGCAAAATAAGCTTCACTGGGCAATATTTAAACTTGTAGAAAAATATGAAAAAGATTGTTGAAGTCCTCATTTTCTTGTAACTTCTCAAGGAACAAGAGAGAAGGTAACATGATTGAATGGAGCCCTGTCTGCCCATTCCCTCCCTTTCAATGCACCTGCTGACAGGTCACTCACCTGCAATATTTTCACAATAAGAACCATGTGGGCATTTGAAAATAACATGTGATAGGGTACCTAACAGCACATATTTAATATCAGCCTAATGTCACAGCCTAATGTCCTGCATTTCTTTCTCTTTTTTATTATTTGTTTTCTGAGTTGGAGTCTCACTCTGTCACTCAGGCTGGAGGGTAGTGGCATGCTCACAGCTACTGCAACCTCGACCTGCTGGGCTCAGGCGATCCTTCCACCTTAGCCTTCTGAGAAACTGGAACTACAGACGCCCACCACCATGCCCAGATAATTTTTGTGATTTATTGTAGAAACGAGGTCTTACCAGGTTGGCCAGCTGATCTTGGACCCCCAGGCTCAGGCAATCTCCTCGCCTCGGCCTCCTAAAGTGCTGGGATTATAGGCTGAATCACTGCACCTGACCCAAATCCTACATTTCTATTCCTTGTCTCTCCCCAAAGGTCAACACAATTTAATTCGTGATAAGGATTACCTTTTCATAAACATCTAAGTGACTTTGACTTTGCTTCTAACTATTTTAAAAAATATTTTCTGGGTTCTTGCTTCCTTTAGATGGTTTTTAAGTACCTTGCCCTTGTACTATGAGTTCTAGTGCTAATTCCCATGGTCAGTTTTCTCTGTCACATGGACTTAGAACATCTCTGCTCAGACCAGGATACCGAGCCCTCCTGCCAGTGCAACTTAAAGTTACAGTTTCACTGGGGTGAGGACGTTTGTGGCTTTGTTAAAAGCCTGATGTGGAAATAAGTCAGACATCAGGGTGAACGGCTGAGTTGTGCTTCAGAATCCTAAGAAATCCTAAGAAAGAGCATCGTTTTCCACTATTAAAGAGCCGAAGGGAAGAGAAATGCTGCAAGTGACCCAGCATCTGTGTGTTTGGGGGTAATGGTTAGAAATGTACCAGTTAACATCAGAGGCCCCTCCGGCCAGGAGTGTTTGCAGGAGAAGAGCAGGGCTTCGGATGTCACAGTAAGCAGATTTGAATATTGATCTCTGAAGGTCCATTAGCTTTCTGCTGAACACTGCTGACATCACAGATTGATGTCTCTTTAAACTGCGTCTGAGAGGGAGCCACTGGGGGAATCTGGCAATTGACTCATGAGACTTGAGTCCCGCCCGGGATCAGAGAGGGCTTTGGGGACCCCTCTCCCTTTCCCCTGGCTTCTTCCATCTCCCCTTCCATGTGCCCAGTCCCTCCTTGTCACCTTCCATCCCATTTCTCACCCCCCTCAACTTTGTTATCCTGGCAAATTATAAATATTCCTTTCTCTAAAATGGGTGAATGACTCTCCCTTAACATAGGTAGACACAACTTGAAGCAGGCTCTTACATGAATAGCAAAGTAGGAGGCGTCCTGTTAATGTTGCCCGTATTTGGCTCGTGAAGAAAGTCATGATCACATATTGATAAGAAGATGAACGTTATCTTTTTGAATTATATTGCAGATCCAATTTTCTATCGGGCCATTTTGATAGATTAGACAGTCTAAAGGAGTGTCAGTGCTTTAAGCAGAAAAAAGAAGGGAGAATACCAGCATTTTAACAGATAAGAACTGGGGGAAATGATCATACGTTTATTAAAGACTCTGTCGTTGAGTGGATGTGTGTCTGAGCTCACTCTGATCATTTAAATATTCCCTTATCTGTTTAAGAATCAACATCAGGCAACCTCTGAGGAACACAGTTGCCTATGAGGGAATTGGGTTACTGGTGGCCGCTCCTCCCTCACCACTGCCCTCCCTCACCACCGCCCTGTCTCTGTCAATACATTGGAAACATAATTTGTATCAGCAGTTGTTTCTTTAATTAAGAGCTCTTCCAAATCTTTCTCATTGATTCATGCCATTAGCTTATTGACTGGATGACTTGTGCTGAGAAGATGCATTTTGTTGAGAGGCCGCATCTTACTGCGTTTTTCTGGATTATAGGAAACAGTCTCAAGAAGAGAAGCAGAAGGAGCGTTTTGAACCAAAGTTGTCATTTAGGTATTTTAATTTTAGGGGTGCTTGAATGGTAAATGCATTGGAACTCCGAGGAAACAGTGTAGCATGCTGATTTTAAATGGCTACCAAGTCCTCCGAAGAATAACACATTTATACAATCTCTTTTAGAGTTAGCTAACCAGAGCATAGATAGTAACATAGAAGCAGTGACAACTTTCAAAGTGCAAAAGTGATCTTTTCACTTGAGTTAAACATCAAAAACATATTGGGTTTTTAAAAATAAACTAGTTCTTCCCCTCATATGAAAATCCAAGTAAATTCAATTGAATTATAGAGATGTATATAAAAACTTGATCAAACATGCAAAATAAGCATGGAATCAGGTAACTATTTAAAACATATTCTAAGGAAGAAATAATGTGTCTCAGAGAATGGATAAACTTCATTTAAAATTCCTACCTGGAAACAATAAAATTAAAAGGTAAAGACTGAATATAATCTCCGCAGCAAATATGACAATTGTAAATGGGCTTTTAGAAATCCATATGATCATCGCTAACACTTTCAATGTAAAATGGAGGAAATAAAATGAATATAAATTTTATAGAAGACCAAGTTTAAAAAGAATGGTTAATAACCATAAAATAATCGATTTCAGTAGTAGTAAAATATGAAAGGGAACCCAAAAAGGAAATTTATTATTTAAAATTGTGTACTTATTCTTGCACGTTTAAACTTCAATCACCTTCAAAGTACTCTCTGTTTGAGGCAATACATCTATTAAGATTATTTTCACTGTTTTTGAACTCATCCATTTTTATGCCTTTTAGTATTTCTGCCGTTTTTTTGTTTCACCTCTTCTACAACAGCAAAATGTTTTCCTTTGGGGACATTTTTTTCTGAGAATACAAAAAAAAGTTGCTCAGGGTGGAATCAGGTGAATAGGAAGGGTGAGACATGGGGATCATGCTATTTTGGGTCAAAAACTGCTCGTAAATCACCCATCATGAAACGGTCAAATATGCTGAAAGAATCTCCAAAAAAAATTCACTGAAACCGAATGCAGCCCCTCACAACAATGCTAGCTGGTACACTAGTGTCAATGAGTTCCTAGAACACTTGCCTCACAGGGGAAGCCTGTAGTACAAGGGACCTTCCCTCCAAAAAAATAATTCTGACTTATTTTTATGGATTTCCTGTCATAAATCAAAACAAAAATAAAATGCCTTTCAGCATATCAAATTAATAGAGCATTAATGTTACAACAATACTGAAAAGATTTTGACAATATAGTTTCTCTTAGAGATTGTGGTGTGAGTAAAAGTTGGTACGTTAAAAAAAATCATTTTAGCAATGTTTCTAAAATGTGTGCATATTCATGATTATAATCAACAATCCTACTTATATAAGTACAGTATACCCCAAGGGAAATTTATATTCAGAGATTTTATCATGACAGTGTTTTAACAAGAAATTTTAAAAATATGTAAATATATAATAATGATAATGATGATGATGATGATAATAATAAAATAATGTGCAACATGGAACAGTTGAAAGAGTGACTATTGAAATGTTACTTAAAAGAAGTACTAATATATATTTCTCTGATGATTAGTGAGGCTGAGCATTTTTTCATGTGTCTGTTGGCTGCTTGTATGCCATCTTTTGAGAAGTGTCTATTCATGTCCTTTGCCCACTTTTTAATGTGATTGGCTTTTTTTTCTCCTTTCAATTTAAGTTCCTTGTGGATCCTGGATGTGAGGCCTTTATGAGATGCATAATTTGCAAATATTTTCTTTTCATGATGCAGAATGTGGGTTGTCTTCTCACTCTCCTGATGCTTTATTTTTCAGTGCAGTTTGAGGAGGTCCCACTTGTCTATCTTAACTTTTATTGCATTAGCTTTTGGGGATTCAGTCAAGAATTTGTTGCTTACTCCAATGCGCAAAAGGTGTTTCCTACATTTTCTTCTAGGATTCTTATAGTTTGAGATTTTATGTTTAATTCTATTGAAAGTGGACCAGATAAAGAAAATGTGGTACATATACACGATGGAGTATTACACAGCCATAAAGCAGAACAAAATCATGGACTTTGCAACAATTTGGAGAATTAGAGACTATCGTACTAAGTGAACTATCACAGAAACAAAGATCAGAATACAGCATGCTCTCATTCATAAGTGAGCCTTGGACATTAACACAAGGGAAGGATCAACAGTCACTGGCCACTGCCAGGGCAGGAAGCAAGGAAGGAGGATGAGGGCACGTGACAACACAAAGGGTACTTGTTTCATTACCGGGGGGTATGGGGGCCAGTTAGACAGCCAAACTTCACCCACGTGCAGCCTACTTATGTACTTAATCCTCACCTGTACCCTACATTTCTTGATATACCTGGTATTCATAAATGAATTATTAACATTTCAACACATTAGATAGCATAAACCCTTGTATTTTACCAAGCGTTTGCTTTTTTGAGTCTGAGTCTCACTTTGTTGAATTTCAATCTTTCCTTGCCTTTAAGAGGACCGCCCCAAGCTTCATTCATTCACCAAACCCCACGGAGCTTCTGTCCTCACACTGCATATTGAGTAAATAAACACAGTGCCATCTTTGCTTGGCTCTGAAGGAAAACAAAAATGACTAAAACGTAGTTCTCGTTGTCTTAGGGCTCGTGATCTTTTTTGTTGATGGGTCTGCATTAAGAGGCAGATCTATATATGAATAATTTTAGTAAGAAACTTGAGTGTTGTGATCGAGGTTTGTATGCAGTAGAAGACATCATGGAGACACACTAGCCGGGATAATGGGTGGCTCTTCCTGAGGGGGGCTTGACTGACATATACAGCTACACAGATGGAACACAGAGTGTGAAGGTGGGAGGCTTTCTAGACAGAAGAACCATCAGTGCAGCAAAGCTATGGAAGGGAGCTATGAACCAGAAGAAAGAGAGCGTGTGATATAGATTAGTGGTAGGAAGGGACCAGAAATGGGTAGATCCCTCCAGTCAGGTGGTTCCATTTTCTTACTTTGGAAACAGCCATGTGAATATCTGGAAATGCAGCTGAGCAAGATGGAAGGAGGCACAGACATAAAACAGGTAAGGCCTAGACACTATCAAAGCTGATCAGTGGCCTGAGATAATCACTGCCAATGTGTAGACTGAGCAGCCTTCTTGGCTGAGGTGCCATCTCCAACTTTGCTGGATGTAATCTGCTTGAGCGAAATGAGACTCAGTGTGTGATGTGTGTTGAGTGTAGATTACACTAATGATCAGAAGGCTCTTTCTGCATTGGGAGACTAGAGAGGAGTAAAAATGATGGTTCCTAATACAAGGAGGTCAAGGAAAGCTGAGCAGAGATTATCAATGAAAAAAAAGGTGCAATTCCAGTTCCTAAATCTTCAGTGAACATAGGGGAATCAAAAGAAAAATAGGTGACTGCGTGAGCCTCAACCAAGTCCATGCTGAACATTTAAGACCCTTTATAAAAAAAATCTTGTCCTATAAAATTACATTAACATGGTTAATGAAGAGTAATTTGATTTTCTCCCCGTTCATTGCATTATGCTATTGAAGGAGGTGTTCTTTAGAATGATGTGTGCTCAGTGGGATTGAGAACTACTCTTTTAGAGGCTAAAAGATAAAATAGCCAAAGTAAATAATGTAAGTAATTCATGTGAAATTCTTGCTTAACAAATGCTACATATTTTTTTTGTTCCAATGCATTCAAAATTCTAAGAGAGTTTGATGAAATATTGATATTACTGCAAGATGCAAAAACCAGTGGCAAAATTTAATATAATTTAATAAACTTTTTGCCAATTTGTCTCTTAGATATCAACGGTTATACAGACCCTTTGTGCCAGCATGTTTTAACAGAGCAAAAGCAGATTGGTAGAATTCCAACCAAATAAATTGTTGTTTTCTCTTTGCTAAAGAAGGTTAATCTTGGGTATAAATTGCTATTTTATATATAACACAAGCCTGTCAAAGGCTACACTATAAAATTTCAAATTCCCTTTAAAGGATTTGTAAATGGGTACAACTCTACTTTCCATCAAATGTAATTAGAAAGTTGTTTCCTTAAGACACATAACTTGTATGATTTGAATAAATTGGTATTTCATAAATGATACTGATGGTAAAAACTAAAATCTAGCTTTCAGAGTTTTATGGTGAGAATAACGGTAAATGTGTAATTTTTGATAATGTATCAAAACATTTTGAAAATTGAAATTTTATGGAAAACTCAGCCATGACGGATTCTACTTGTTTTGCTGTTGGCAAATGGAGATGACCTTCCTTGAAATAAAAGCTTTGAATGACCGGTAAACCAAAGTTTTAAGGCTTCTTGAACTTCTAAGACAACTTAAAAATAAACATTTTAGTAAGCTAAATTTAAATGGTTTAAAAACACATGGTCATATTGTTTTTAAAAGACAAAGGACTTATTTTCTAAAGGATAATATATTCAGCAATAGATTTGACATGTCCCGCTTCACGCTGGAACATGCATTTGATTTTGACGAATTTAAGCCATAACTTGTTTCTCAGGCTCAGCACCTAAAGTTCAAAAAACAAATTCATGAATTGATGATGATCATGAGATGAAATCAGACTTCTTTCTGAAAGAATATGCCTCAGAGCCCTCGTATCATGGATCCACAATGAGTATTTACACATAACATTTCTCAGAGAGATTTTTGGAGGATAAAACATTAACACCCCTGATTTTCATCCCACATGTAATTTTTTAGAAAAGTAATTTAATAGATGATAGAAAATTCGATTCTAAGAGAAGAAAGTTTAAAACATTATCTGTACCAGATAATTGCTAAGAGTTCAAAATGGACCAAAATACTGTATAAGACGTTATGAGATTAAAATTTTTTTAAAAAAAGATGTCCAGAGTTTTAAATAACTTAATGTGAGCGATAGGCACTTCTTGAGGTAAAATACCAAAGCTCAGAATCCAAAGAAAGTCTTTGCTCTAGTCTCTGTTACTATTTTCTCACACATTTGTCATTTGTCTTGTGTTTTTAGCACTGTTGTCAACAACATGTACACACCCTAAGCGCCCTTCACCCACATCGTTAACCTCCTCACCAGCTCAGGGGAAAAGAAAGGCTAGAATAGTTATGAATTTTTAATGAAATTACTGCAAAGCAAATTTCAATTATCACACCAGCCCTAATGATCACTTAGCATATTCAGGTTTTATTGGCCTGCCCTTCCTCTCTCAAGTCTCTTAATTCTAATAATTTGACATAATGTGAAAGGTTTCATATGTCTTTATTAATGATATATACTTAGTAATTTATTTTATTCATAGACCAGAATACTTTTAGTATATTAGCTCTGTTAGCAAACAAGAATTCTTTGCATAATTTTTTTTTTTTTTAGAAAACTTTTAACCACCTCTTCCCTCCCTCTCTGCCACTCAGGAGAAGGAGAACAACAGACCATGACACAGTTAGATTTCTTCTCTACACAAGAAGTAAGGGGAAAACATGCCTACATTCTTGTATAACCAACTACCATCAACAAGACAAAATCAGGAAAAACGAGAAAGAACTGTAGTAGTTGACATATGTAATACTGATTACTCATGTTTAAAAAGATATCTCTCACAGATCGGTTACTCATAACAATATTGAGTGTATGTGCATGTGTGTGTGTGTGTGTGTGTGTGTGTGTGTGTGTGTGTGTGTGTGTGTGTGTATTCAATATGAAATAGCTTACTACCTTAGATTTCTTCCATAAATTATTATGCTTCAACACATTTAATGTTATGAGCATTCAGGTGCTAACTTTGGCACACTGGAATGCCCATGTGCAATGACAAACAAAATGCATCAAGACCTAAAATTAAGCTAATTATCCACTTTGTCTCTCATGAAGCCATTTGCCCAGGTAACAAGAACAGATGTTCATCTTCAATCGTCATAAGAACCATTAAACGTCTTGGATTTTATTTTATTTATTTTTGTTTTTAAAATTCCAACTCGCTTCTAGAATTAGTTTATATCTACTTAATATCTTGTTTCATCTATCAACTTGATGTAGGTTGCTTCCTTCAGCAATGCAAATTTTAGAGTTTCAGCAGTGTGCCCTAATCTCAGTGTGAAAGCAATAAGTTTGCAGTGTGCCTGGAGTTTGTACACATCAGAAAAATGACATTAACTCAGGTAAGTGAGCCTCTTGCTCTTTGACTCAATTTACTGTATAATATGTGTATGGCCTGAATTTCTGAATAATTTAATTTCTTTGGAAATAGGCAATTTCTATAAGTACATTTTTTCTTCATCAAAAAATTAAAATCAAACCTACATACAATTCTACATACAATTTGAATTGCTTTACCATTATTCAAAGGAAATGTAATAAAATTTAAGAAGTTGATTCAATTCTCTAGATATTTCATCTGAAAGACTGACAGCATCTATATTATTAATTTCATCACTTTTTAAAATTTAGAGTTTGGAAAACAAGTTTGACTTAGGTTCCAAATTTTTCAACAGCAGAAGGATGTCTAATTCAAAATTATAATCCATAGAAAACAAAGAAATTCCTGACAAGAATAGTAAAATATTAAAATGGTGTATTGCTGGAAACAACTCAGTCTAATATTATATTAACAATAATCAAAAAATAGAGTGAGTAATTGTTCTGGGCAGGGCTTTCACTATTATGTTGAACAAAAATGATGAAAGTGGATATCCTTGTCTTGTTTCTGATCTTATGAAAAATTTTTCGACTTTTTCTGTAGAGTTTGTTTGATGTGGGTTTGTCATATATGACCTTTAATGTGTTATGGAAATGTTCTTCTATACCTAATTTGTTGAAAGGTTTCGTATGTCTTTATTAATGATATATACTTAGTAATTTATTTTATTCATAGACAAGAATACTTTTATAATAAAAGGATGTTGGATTTTGTCAAATGCTTTTTCTGCATCTATTGAAATGACCATGTGAATTTTTTCCTTTACTCTGTTTGTGTGTTGAAACACATTTATTGGTTTGCATATGTTGAACTATCCTTGGATCCCAGGGGTAAATCTCATGGTGAATAATATTTTGATCATGGTGAGTGATATTTTCTTTTTTTTTTTGAGTTGGAGTCACACTCTGTCGCCCAGACTGGAGTGCAGTGGCCACTCCCGGCCACTGCAGCCTCGACCTGCTGGGCTCCAGTGATCCTCCCGCCTCAGCCTTCCGAGTAGCTGGAACTACAGGCGTGCGCTACCAAGTCCAGCTAACTTTTTGATTTATTGTAGAGATGAGGTCTTGCCAAGTTGCCCAGGTGGGTATCAAACCCACGAACTCAGACAATTCACTCACCTCGGCCTCCCAAAGCATGGGATTACAGGCTGAGTCACTGAGTCCGGCTTGATATTTTCAATGTACTGTTGAGTATGGTTTGTAAGTCTTTTGTGAAAGATTTTTATAAGTATTCTTATCAGAAATATTATCCTGAAATTTTCTTTTCTGGTAGTGTCTTTGTCTGGGTTTGGTATCAGGGAAACCATAGCCTCATAAAAAGAGTTTGCAAGTATTTCTTTAATTTTTTGAAAGAGTTTGAAAAGGATTTGTATTATTTATTTTGTAAATATTTGGTAGAATTCTAACATGATGTTATCTGATCCTGGGCTTTCCTTTCATGGAGAATTTTAATTACTAATTCAATATTTTACTGATATTGATTTGTCCATATTTTCAACTTCTTCATAAGTCAGTCTTGGTAGGGTATATGCCCTAGGAATTTAATTCTTCTAAAGCAATTAGGCAAGAATAAGAAATAAAATTGTCAAAATTGTGAAGAATAAGTAAAATTATCTCTGTTTACTAATGGCATTGTCTTATATTTAAAAATTCTAGAATCCACCAAAAATCTGTTACTTATAAAGGAATTTAATAAAGGTGCAGAATATAAAATTAACTTACAAAATCAATAGTGTTTCTATATACTAACAATGAACACTCTGAAAAAGATTAATAAAGCAATTCCATTTGCAATAGCATCAAAACCAAAGTGCATAAGAGTAAATTTAACCACAGATGTGAAAGATCTGTATACTGAAAACTATAAAACACTGATAAGAGAAATCAAAGGTAACATAAATAAATAGAAACATATCCTATGTTCATGGTTTGCAAAATTAATATTGTTGTAATTAATGCTGCTCATAATATGCAATGTTGTCTATAAATTCAATGCCATCCTTATCTAAATTCCAATGTCATTCTTCACAGAAATAGAAAAGAAAGTACTAAAATTTGTATAGAACCACAAAAGACCCTAAATAGTCAAAGTAATTCTGGGCAAAAAGAACAAAGCTGGAGGCATCACATTATTGAATTTTAAAATATATTGCAAAATTATGGTAATGAAAACAGCATACTACTAGATAAAAAGAGAAACACCAACCAATGGAATAGTATACAATGTTCATAAATAAACCCACACATTTATGGTCAATTAATTTTAACCAAAAGTGCTGAAAGCACACAATCAAGAAAGGCTAGGCTCTTCAATAAATGGCAATGAGAAAGTTAGACATCTGCATGCAGAAGACTGAAAATAGACCCTTAATTTAACCTTGCACAAGAATTAACTCAGATTAAAGACTTAAGTGTAAGACATGAAACTCTGAAACTACCAGAAGAAAAAGCACAGGAGAAAAATTTTATGATATTGGTATAGGCAGTGCTTTTTAAAAATATAGCCCCAAAAGCATAAGGAACAAAAACAAGCACATATAAACATGATTGATCAAACTAAAAAGCATCTGTCCAGAAAAGGAAACAATTAACAAACTGAAGAAGCAATCCACAGACTGGGAGAAAATATTTGCAAAACATATATTGAATAAAGGGCTAATACCCAAAATATACAAGGAACTCAGACTACTGAACAGCAACAACAACAACAATAAAATCCTATTTTAAAAAATGAGTGAACTATCGTAATAAATATCTATCAAAGAAAAAAACTACCTGAATAGGCATTTATCAAAAAATAAATAACAAAAGAAAACAAATTTAAAATTGGGCAGACTATCTGAATAGACATTTCTAAAAATAAAGCACAAAAAGGGCCAATGAATACATGAGAAAATGTTCAACATCTCTAATCAGAGAAAAGCAAATTAAAAACACAATCAGATATCACCTAACACATGGTAGATTGTTTATTATAAAAAAGATAAAAGATAAGTGCTGGTGACAATTTGGAGAAAAGAGAACACAGTATTGGTGGTGTTGTAAATTAGTACAGCCATTTTAGAAAATAGAATGGAATTTCCTCAAAAAACTAAAAATAAAATAGTACACAATATAGCAATACATTTATTATAGCAATACATTTATTATTAATCTCTGATATTCTTTTGTCTTCTGGTCAAGTTTTTCTAATAGTAAATATTTCACAATGACATTCTTATGCATATAATTTGCACACTGTATTAAATTACATCTTTTTGAGAAAGCAAACAATTGTTTTCTTCTACTTTGAGTCATGTTTGTCAATCTGTCTTTTTATTGTAATGTTTGTTTCTTTTATAAATAATATAATTATTAATATTGTTGTTTTTCTGTTTGCCATTTTGCTATTGGCTTTCTAGTTGTCTCATCTGTTCTTCCACTTATTTCTGATTTTTGTTGGGTTATCAAAACATTTATAAATATTCTAAATTAATCCCCCTATTGAATATGTTACAGACAGTCACAATTTCTGTGGTTGTTTCTTAAATTACACTGTAGACTCTTGATTTGTTCCACTTTACGTAGAGGTTCTAAATACCAATTTACATAAAATTCATAAAAATCACAAACACAAAATATTGTTTATTTATTTATTTATCCTTTGTGCTAATTTTATTTACTTTATATACACATTCATAAAGAGAATACAATATCAGTTTTATCTTAAAATTTTTGTCAACAATTTTTAAAGGACAGCATTTTATGTTCACCCACAAAATTAAAATTTATTGTGATCTTTATTTCTTCCTGAAGCTCTGGGTGTTCATATTAATTTAGCCTGAAGAATTTTCTTAGTAATCTTTTAGTGCAATCTGCTAGTGACATATTTTCTCATCTATTGCTCATGAAAAAATATTACCTTAATTAATAAGGTAATATTTTGACTGGAAAAAATAATTATGAGTTTATATATTTTTTCTTTTAGTACTTTACCAATTTATCTTTGGACTTCTGGGAAGATGGTGGCAAAGGCAGTTGGACTATGCAAATTCTAGTGTGAGTGTATGGACAATTTTTCTTATATGTTGGTAAGTAAGTGGGTGTGTGAGTGTGGCTGACTAAGTGGGGACATGGGAGCAAGTGGTCAGGACTCTCCTGGTCAAGCGGCTAGTGCTGCAGCTGCTCTGCTTGGACACTAGTACTCCCCAGGGCACAGAAGCCAAGTGCCATTTTTTAAAATCACCCCTTCCTAGGAAGAAGTTACTGGAAGTGACTGCTGGCAGCAAGGGCTGCAAAGGGAGGACAGCAAAGGAGCCCAGAGACAGAGCCCCACTGGAGATGATGAAAGATGCACTCTGCCACCATCTTAAAACCTAGGCAGGAACTGATCATGACTCAGTGGGAATATTCTGCAATCACATGCTCTGGAGGGCCAGGGCAAGTGCTGAGTCTCAGGTGCTCCACTTCCTACCCTGATTCAGCCTTAAGACAAACAGTGTGACCAGAAAAGCTTGAGGAAGGCCTCAGAAAAGATTAGTGGTGAGTCCTGGGCTGACACAACCTCCTCCTCCCCAGCAATTCTCTGAATGTCAGATCTACATGGCCAAGGCATGACTGAGAGGGACAAACGAAGGCAGAGTTTGGACGTCAGCCATGATCGGAGGTCTCTACTCCAGGATAAGCCTGGCTGGGTTGCCCCACCACCAGTACCTGCGAAAGAGACAATCCCACACATCCCCACTGGAGGGGAGGACTAAAGCCCTACCCACTTCCACTGCCTTTTCCTCCTTCCCCGGCCGGACACTGGGGAAATTGTGAATAAGGCCTCAGCTCCTCAGGAGACAGCAGAGGGACTTACCTGTTAGTGGTTGAGGGGAACAATTATAGAACCTGTCACAAGAGGGCAGGTTGTTTTTCATTTTGTTGTTGTTTTCTGCTTTTTTTTGTTGCTGTTTGTTTGTCTGTTTTAAATTTTTTTCTTTCCTTTGTGCATGAATGTGTATGACAGGGTTATATTTGCATTCCCCCACTTTTTTTTCTTTCTTCTCTTCTCTTTCTTTTGTCCTTTTTTGTTTTCTGTCAATTTGTGTGTGTGTGTGAATGAATGAGTGTTCATCATTCAGTTTTTTCCTACTTTGCTTTTTTTTGTTTTTTTGTTTTTGTTTTTCTCTTTTTTTAGTTTAATACATGCGTGAATGTATGTGTGAAGGTTCGATTTGAATTCCTTTATTCCCCCTATTCTCTTATTTTTCTTCTCCTTTCATTTCATGTTGGGTGTGTGTGTGTGTGTGTGTGTGTGTGTTCAGTTTTTCTGTTTTGATGTTGTTTATTTCTGTTTTCCTTTTTTCCTAATTGTTTTGGTTTTTGTTTGTGTGTGCTTAATTGTTTTTGTTTTGGTTGTGGTTTCTACTTTTGTTTTTCAGTGCTTTTTAAAAAATTTTGTCCATCTTATTTTATTCTACTTTTCTTTGTTCTCCTAAATGTTGTCACTGAATCTTGGACTCAGGGGGTGCACACATATAACCATTGCATCATCATATAGAGTGGTGGGGAGGAGTGGGTCTCAGGGAACCCTTACCACAATCAATGGACATAGTGATTTGCAATTAGTTGCTGAATTCTAGCTCCTCAGCCTCCAATTTATTTGACTCTCAAAACTACAGGAGACAGCAAAGTTTCTCACTTACAGCCCTGTTTCAAAATCGAAAAAATTCAGAACCCTAACCAGGAAAGAATAGAAGGCTCAACAATCATCAGAAGTGAAAGCTTCTCCCACTGCCACTGATTAATAGGACTAAAGAGAAAAGAAAAAGATTGGTCACAAAATGAGGGAAAAACTCAGTGGAAGGACACAGGTAATTCTCAGTGCAACAAAGAGAAAACACTTGAAAAATCAAATCTCAGAGCTCACACAATGAAAGCAAGTCACTAGCAACTGACCCCAGAATGCAACAGGGATTAGGAAATGGATGTAAAAAATGAGTAAGACTCAAGAAAGACAAGATGCAACACTGAAAGAACTTATAACAGATTTTGGCCATAATAAATTTCATCCAGGAAATAAATAATAAGATGACAAGCATGGAAAGCAGAATTAATCAAAACAGACGAAAAAATCTCAAAACTTGAAGATCAATACATAGAATTAACCTGATCTATTAAAAAAAATAGAAAGAAAACTCTTAAAGAAAGAACAAAGCCTCTAAGAGATGTGTGATTATATCAAAAGGTCAAACCTGCACCTGATTAGTACCCCAGAAGAAGAAAGGAAAAGAAAGAACATCTTGGAGCAAATATTCCAGGAGCTTATCCAAGAAAAATTTCCCAATCTCAACAGAGATGTGACCATTCAAACACAAGAGATACAGAGAACCCCCAGAAGACATCAGATGAGAAGACCAACCCCTATATACATAGTAATTTACCTACATAAAGTAGGTACAAAAGCAAAAATCCTAAAGAAAGGTCAGACTACCTACCAGGGAAAACCAATCAAAATAGTAGCAGACCTATTGGCAGAAACACAACAAGCTAGAAGGGACTGGAATCCAATATACAAAGTCCTCATAGAAAACAATTTCAACCAATAATTTCCTACATAGTCAAGCTTAGCTTCATCAGTGATGAGGAATTAAAATCCTTTCCAGATGTCCAATTCCTAAGAGATTATACAGCTTCTAGATCAGCTCAATAGGAGATGTTTAAAAAGGTATTAAACACAGAAGAAAGAAAAAAAAGAATGACCATGCACTTCCCAAGAGAACAAGAGAAAACAGAATCAACAGAGAATATGTCATGACTGCAAACTGGGAAACACAGATACATCAACTCAAAAGTTAAAAAAAGCAAACAAACGGAAAAAAACATTATAAGAACCTCATGATGGTGATAAAAAAATCACATTTTGACAAATAGCCTGAACGTGAATGGACTAAATGCCCCATTGAAAAAACACAGAATGGCAAACTGGATAAAAAACCATGACGTAATAATTTGCTGCATTCAGGAAACTCATCTCACCATAAGCGATGCACATGGACTCAAAGTTAGAGGAAAGAAAATGAATTTCCAGGTTAATGGATCACAAAAGAAAGCAGGAGTTGCAATCTTAATATCAGACAAAGTAACATTTAATCTATCAAAAATTTTAAAAGATACAAAAGGACACTACATAATGACAAAAGGTCCAATGCATAGACAGGAAACATTCATCTTAAGCATATATGCACCCAATGCAGGGGCACCAGTGTTTATAAAGCAACTACCAAGTAAAATAAAAAAAGATGCTGACTTTAAATATGTTATAGCTGGGTACTTAAATACCCCACTAACAATCCTAGATAAGTCACGGAGACAAAAAAATCAAAAAAGAGATCTGGAACCTCAACTAGACACTTGGACTTAAATGGACTTAATAATACCTATGGACCTAAATAGACTTAATAGATACCTATGGAACACTGTACCCCAAAACCACAGAATATACATTCTGCTCATCACCACATGAAATGTCCTTCATGATTGATCACATCCTCAGTCATAAATCAAGCATATAAAATTTTCATAAGATCAAAATTCTGCCATGCACCTTCTCAGACCACATTGTAATAAAAATAAATATCAACACCAACAAAATTCCTCCAAAACCCACAAAGACATAAACACTAAATAGCATGATGCTGAATGACTACTGAGTCAACATGGAAACTAAAAGATTCGAGGTATTAAATGAAAACAAAGTAACATCTTACCAAAACTTCGGTGATGTCATAAAAACAATTCTAGGAGGGGAATTTACATTTCTATGGACACACTTCAAGAAAATTAAAAGATCAAAAGTTAAAAGCCTAACAAATCACCTAAGGGAGCTGGAAAGACAAGATCATCAAAACCCTAAATTTAGCAGAAGAATCCAGACCACCAAAGTACAACCTCAAATATGGGACATAGAGGACAAAAATATGACAGAAAAAAATCAACAAAATAAAAAGTTGGTTCTTTGAAAGAATAAACAAGTTTGATAAATCCCTAGCCAGAATGATCATGAAAATTTAGAAAACGCCCTAATAATCACAATCAGAAATGCAAAAAATCAAATCACAACTGACCCTGAAGAAATATAAAAACATTATCAAAGATTACATGCATACCTGTATGGAAACAAACTTAAGAACCTAAATGAAATGGAGGACTTTCTGACATCACACAATTTCCCATGGTTGAAACAAGAAGACATTGACACACTAACTAGACCAATAGCAACCCAGGAAATTGACTCCATCATAATAAAACTTCCTCCAAAAAAAGCACTAGAACAGAGAGCTTTCCTGCAGAATTCTATAAAAACATACAAGGAAGAGCTGATACCAATACTATTGAAAGTATTCCAGGCAATTGAGAAAGACAGAATTCTCCCCAATTCATTTTATGAAGCTAAGATCATACTGATACCCAAACCAGGTAAAGGTCCAACAAAAAAGAAAAAAAAAGAGAACTATTAACCAATATCCCTAATGAACATAGATGCAAAAATTATTAACAAAATTCTAGCCAATCAGATTAACAACACATCTTAAAAATCATCCACCATGACCAAGTAGGCTTCATTCCTGGGATGCAGGGCTGGTTCAACATCCTCAAGACCTTACATGTAATTAAATACATCAACAAATGTAAAAACTAGAACCACATGATCATATCATTAGATGCAGAAAAAGTTTTTGATGAAATTAAGCATCCCTTCTTGATAAAAACCCTCAAACACCTAGGCACAGAAGGAACAGACCTCAAAACAGTAAGCAACATCTATGATAAACCAATAGCCAACAAAATGGACAGAAATTGGAAGCGTTTTCCTTGAAAACTGGAACAAGACAAGGCTGCCCATTCTCACCCTTCCTGCTCAACATTGTGTTGGAAGTCCTAGCTAGAGCAATTAGACAAGAGAAGGAAATCAGGGGTATCCAAATAGGAAAAGAAGAAGTTAAGTTATCCCTTTTTGCTGCCATATGATGCTATACCTTGAAAATCAAAGATAATCTGTCAAAAACTTCCTTGCAGTGATAAAGGACTTTGGCAAAGTCTAAGAGTACAAAATAAATATGCAAAAGACAGTCACATTCTTATACACCAACAACAAATAGGCAGATAATCAAATAAAAATTATAATCTCATTCACACCAGTCACATAAAAGTAAAATATCTTGGCATCTTCCAAACGAGAAAATTTTTGAAAGAGTTTTACAGTGAGAACTACAAAACTCTGCTCAAAGAAATCCAAAAAGACACAAACAAATGGAAAAGTATTCCATGTTCATGGATAAGAAGAATCAGCATTGTTAAGATATCCATTCTACCAAGAGCAAACTACAAATCAGATTCAATGCAATATCCATTAATTTACCAACATCATTCTTCTCAGACCTGGAAATGACAATACAGAAATTCATGTGAAAACATAAACAATGACAGATAGCCAAAACAATCCTTAGCAAAAGAAACAAAGTAATAGGGGTCACACTTCCAGACCTTAAACTTTACTATAAAGCTACAATAACCAAAGCATCCTGGTATTGATATAAGAACAGGCAATGGACCAATGGAGTAAGATAGAGATTCTGGAAGCAAAACTGCAATTTCTCAACCAACTCATCTTCGGCAAAGCCTTGACCAACAACCACTGGGAAGAGGAGAACCTATTCAGTAAATGGTGCTGGGAAAACTCACTGACGTCATGCAAGAGACTTTAACAGGACCCCTACCTATCACCATACACAAAAATCAACTCTAAGTGGATCAAGACCTAAACATAAAACCTGAAACTATAAAATCTTAGAAAACACAGGAGACACCCTTACAAAAATGTGAGTAGGCAACCAATTCCTGATCAAAACCACAGATGTCCATGCCCTAAGAGATAAGATAGATAAGTGGGACCTCATCAAACTGAAAAGCTTCTGCAAAGCAAAAGGGACCATCAAGAGAGTGGGGGGACAGCCCATAGCATGGGAAAAAATATTTGTCAACTGCATATCAGACAAAGGCCTAACATCCAGGATCTACAAGGAACTCAAATGTGCCAAAAAGAAAAAAAAAAAACCACATTAAAAAGTAGGTAAAAGACATGAACAGACATTTCTCCAAAGAAGATATACAGGCAGCCAACAGACACATGAAAAAATGCTCAGCCTCACTAATCATCAAAGAAATGCAAATAAAAAACACATTGAGATACCACCTAACTCCAGTAAGAGTGGCCAACATTAATAAAACAAAACAGATGCTGACGAGGATGCGGAGAAAAGGGAATGTTTCTACATTGCTGGTGGGAAAGCAAACTAGTTCAACCTCTTTGGAAAACAGTGTGACAATTTCTAAAAGAACTAGAAATTGACCTCCCATATGACCCAGAAATTCCCCTACTGGGAATATACCTGGAAGAACTCAAATAATTCTACCAAAAAGATAACTGCCCATGCATGTCTATTGTAGCACTATTCAGAACAGCAAAAACATGGAACCAACTATGCTGCCCATCGAAACTGGACTGGATAAAAAAAATGTGGTACATATACACGATGGAATATTACACAATCATAAAGAAAGACAAACAGATGGAATTCACAGCAACTTGAATGGACTTAGAGTCTATCAGATTCAGTGACCTATCACAGAAACAAAGAACTGAGTATCACAGGACCTCACACATAACCGGACCCTGAACATTTATCATAATACTATAAGAAAGGGATTGGCAGTAGTGGGATACTGCCAGGGTAGAGAACGGGCACATACATAACATCAAAAAGGGCACCTGATTTCAAACCAGGCACAGTGGGAACCAAAGGGAGGTCCAAACTTTACCTTTGCAATGTCCACTTGTATACCTAATCCTTCATTGAACCCCACATCTTTAAAATAAAATATTGAAATGATAAAATAAAATGTTTTTTAAAAGAAAAAAATAAAAATTTTTCTTAGAATTTTGATGTCAATTATCTTTTATGACATCAATTGTTACTTGTTTTATTGTTCCCCTGCCAATAATGTGTCTTTTCTTTTTTTCTGGCTGCTTCTAGGCTGTTTCCATATATATACATGCACACACATACACACAGAAGTTTGATGATTTTGTGTCCAGATTTAGAGCTCATTTATTCTTCTTGGGATTCATACATTTTTTTGGTTGTTTAGGTTGGCGTTTTCAACAAAATTTTTAAAATTTTTGTTTTTCTTCTGCTGCTCCTATAATTATACATAGTATAATACTAATTTTTAACATATCACTAAGAAATGTATTACTTCTTTTTATAATTTTTTTCTCTCTGCTCTTCATATTAGAAAATTTCTATTGTCTATATTCCAATATATTATACTTTCTTATGCAGACACCAATGTTATGTAAATCATGTCCAGTAAATTATTTTTATTTTGATTTGTGGATATTTATTTTATACTTTGGATTGCAACCCAATACTATATTATTTATTGGTTCCTTGTTGCTGTAATTTTTCCAATTTTGATCATTGAGTGCTTTGGGTTGGCCCTGTGTCCTTTTTATATACCTCTAGCAGTGTAAGACAACTTATTTTCTTTCTTTTGAATAGTTCCCTACTTTTTGACTCTATAAGATACAAGATGATGCAGATTTATGTTGTATATTTCTTGTCCCGGTTCTATTCCTTGTTCCTTTTGTTGGAAAATGTTTTTAGAAACCTAATTTGCATGTTAGTTGTCTTTGTTGTTGTTATTGCTACTCCCCACAAGGGAGTTATTGTTTCTAGACCCTCTAACTTATGTACATCCATACCTATGAATATCTCTATATCTGAGTTAAATATGTGTTCATACTGGTGTCTCCTGTTCCAATCTATTCCTTTATGGATGATTCTTGTACTCTACTCTGGCTTGTCTGTAACCTCTCACTCTAATAATAAGAAACCTGGGACATGTCATCCACCATACATTTACTTAATTATTCAATACTAGTGTATATGCATTATTTTTATCAGAGTTATTAACATATATACCAGTAGAAGACAACTTTATCAACAAGAGTACAATTCCTGTTTGCCTTTAGTCTTGTAAACCTCATTCATTTCCAAAGCTTAGATCAGAACCTTTTCATGCCTCCCCCTTCAACAAGGCTGTCTCATACCTTTGCAATTCAGTCAGAATCTTTGCACTGTAGAGTTCTACGGATTTTGACAAATGAACCGTGTAATGTACTTATCATTACAGTCTCATGCAGGATAGATTCCTGGCCCTAAAATATTCCTTTTTTGCCTATTTAAACCCCCAAACCCCTTCCAACCACTGACCACTATACTATCTCCATGATAGTCCTTGTTCTAGAATGTCATATAAGTGCAATCATGTGGTTTGCAGCCTTATCTAGTTGGGAATTTTTCACATTACAATATCTATTTAAGATGTATTCATGGATGTGTGTGACTTGTTAGTTCATTTGTTTTTTTATCACTGACTATTTCACCGAATGGGTGTTGCTAAAATTGTCCATTCATTCTGAGAAACATCATGGTTGCTATCAGTTTTTGGCAATTATGAACAGCACTGCTCTAAACATTAGTATGCTGCTGTTGTTTTATATGGATACAATATAGGTTGGTAATTCTTCCCCATATTTTAAACATGTCTCTTTCTTCTTGCTTCCATGGTTTCTTACAAGAAGCTCACTGCAGTTTTTGCCTTTGTCTCTCTTTAGGTAACTGAATCTTCTGTTCCACTCCAGCTTCTTTCAGAATTTTCAGGCTTTTTTTGCTTTCCTGCAGTTTGGATATGACTTTCTAGGGACTGTGTGTGTGCGTGTGTGTATTTGGTACTTGTACTGCTTGTTGTACTTTTACACTTTTTGTTCCTCTGATTTTTATCATGTATTTTGTGCATGCATGTGTGTGTAAACTAGACATACCAGCTAAAAGAACTGAAGTAAAAGAGACTTCACTGGGCTGCTTATGATATTTGCTAGAGGCATAAGTGTCAGAGGCTTCTCATTTCTCGATGATACTCATTCTGGCCGCCACTCTTCACTGGGCTTTCCTAAGTGCGTGTCCTTGGAAAGAACTGTGTCTTACAGTTCTTTCTGCTGCAATCCACTCATTATACTAGAACTCTATTCTCATGATAAGGTGTAGGAGAGAAAAACGTTCTATATTCTTCTTGGTAAATCTCATTGTGTTTTTAACCTGTGTCTTAAGGCTGTGACCTTCGCAAGGACACGGCTTTCCCCCATCCATCTCCTGTATTCTCTCCACTGGCCACAGCATTCCAAATCATGTTCCTTGAATCTCTGATCCCTAATAACTATGTATGTTTCCTTGGGTGAGATAGGAAAGGAGGTGGGGCTAAACTGGACAATATGTTTCTCTCCAATAGAATAAGAGGCTCTGGCATATTATTTTCCCCTAAAGTATAAGCTTTTGGCATGGTAAAGTCTCTGGGCATATTTCACTATGACTAACCTGCCCCTTTCCCTGCCAGAGCATATTTCTCAGATTTTCTCCACAAGAACCAAGTGAGTTTCCTGGAGGTGAAAAGTGCCTAAAAGAGTGGGAACCCTCCTAAGATTTCAGTCCTTGGGAGTTTTTGTTCTAAATCTGGCCCATGTTCATTCTTCAACAATTCATATAAATTACCATCTAAGAGTTTCTATCAGTCTTTGCTTCTGTGGCTTCTGTCTTGGTTTAGCAGATCTTCCTTTGTCTTTCTGGGTAATCTTGTTTTTCCAGACGTTGGGTGGGCATTTTAACCTGCAGCCTCAGTTCTTTGATGAGTCCAAGAATATTCACTGATTTTCAGTGTTTCTTGCTGTACATGTGAACATTATGATTCCCATGTCCTTTATATCCAAGAGTTGAAACTGGAAGTCTTTCCTATGATTTATATTTTTAAATTCAGATATTTTTTTTTCGGTTCTAAAATTTCTACTTGTTTCATGGCTTTTATTTCCTATTGGGGTTCTCCTTCCCACTAGTCATATGGTCATGTTTTTATTTAAGTTTTTGAATATATTTGTATTTGCTTCTTTAAAATTCTTGACTTCTAGTTCTAACATCTGGTTCTTATTTTGGTTTGTTACTGTTAACTCTTTTTTTCCTTGGTTATGCACACTACTTTAATATTTTCCTGTTTTTTCATATCTAGTGATTTAAAAAATTTTTTATTTTATGATGGACATTGTGCGAGTGTTGTAGGGAATATGCACCATGTTACCTTTATTTAATCAGCATCAATTTTGGTCTGAAAAGCAAACATTTTACTGGGAAATTATTGTTGCCCTGCCAGACTCAGTTTTATTCTTTTTTTTTTTTTAGTTGGAGTCTCACTCTGTCACCCAGACTGGAGTGCAGTGGCCACTCCCGGCCACCGCAGCCTCGACCTGCTGGGCTCCGGCGATCCTTCCGTCTCAGCCTTCCAAGTAGCCGGAATTACAGGTGCGCACTACCACGCCCGGCTAATTTTTTGATTTTATTGTAGAGATTAGGTCTTGCCTGCCCAGGCTGGTCTCAAACCCACGGGCTCGGGCAATTCACTCACCTCAGCCTCCCAAAGGCACGGGATTACAGGCTGAGCCACTGAGCCCGGCTGAGCTTTATTCTTTTTAAGGGTAATTTTACTTAGTAGACTAGAGAAAGAGAGTCATATAATCATTCAGATAAATGACAAAAAGGGCTTTTTATGCTATATCTTGAATAATCATAAATACAGGGATTAGCATTTTTTAATTCTATTGAAATAATTTAAGAATCAGAGTAGAAAAACAAAAATGTTTTCAACAAAAGTAGAAATGAGATAAAATCTACCCACTGGGTAACTCATACACTACTGGTGAGATTATAAAATACTACAGCCATCTAGAAAACAGTTTAGCATCTCCTTAAAAACTTACATGAAATTATCATCCATCAACCCACCAACTGCACTCCTTGACTTACTTAGGAAATATAACAGCTAATATTAAAATGAAAATGTATACACCAGTTTTATTCACTATAGGCAAAAACCCTGTAAACTACTCAGCTGACCTTTAATAGGTGGGTAGGTACCAACCTGTGGTGCCTCAGTACCACAGAATACTACTCTGTCCTCAGGATACATGCTGCAACTTGGATGGCTCTCCAGAGAATGAATCCAAAGAGCCAACCCCAGAGAATGGATGATTCCATTCACACAACTTTCATGAAATGGCAAAGTTACAGAGTTGGAGAACAGGTATGTCACAGCTAAGGGCTATTAAGGGAGTGTGGGAGGAAGCGAAGGGGTGTGACTGCAAGAGCAGCACAAGAGATTCTTGTGGCAATGACAATACCCGGTGTCATGCATAGACCATTGCCAGTATGCTATCTGGGCTGTTGTGCCTAGTGTCCTGCAAACACATCATTCCAGAAGCAGGGCAAAGATGAGCTGACACGACTCTGTATTATTTCTTGCACTGGTATTAAATGTAATATTATCTCCAAATAAAAAAGTTTAAAAATTAAAAAAAAACATAAAAATATTTTTGCCTATCAAATTGGTGAAATGTTAAAATGTATAGTGGCCAGTTTTATGACTAGAGTGTAATGAGCTTTCTTATTTTGTATGACAGGACTAAATTAGAACATGATGGAGAGCAATCTGGGAATATGTATATGAACATTTGACTCAGAAACACTATTTTAGAAAATAATGAAAATAATCAAAGAACACTGAAATTTGGGTCAAAGAATCCTAAAATTCATTTCAAACAGTGGCATCAACATTAAGTTTAAAATGCAAGGTATAAATTGGTTTATATATTATGATAAAAATTTCAATAAATACATAAAAATATACACTCATAGAATATTTACCAAACCTACCTACCTCAGAATATTATTCCATATGTTAAATGACATCTTGTGTGCAAAGAGTTTAATATACAAAATGTTTCACCAGTCCATTAAATGTTAGTTATTTTTATTATTAAATAAAAGATGAAAATAAATGCATTAAAATATCATAAACTGAATAGTAAAATTAAAGTTATTTTCAATATTTTTTTACAAAATGAGTCATTTAATAATTGATTTAAAAGTCAGTTGTAAAGGGAAATTATAAACAGAAATATACCTTACAGTGGAAACTTATTTACATAAAAGCAACATAAAATGTTTTTACTGTAGTCATTAGGAAATTCATACAGCTTCCAGCAAGTTTCAGCCTTTAAAAAATTGTTGCTTTATGATATTACTTGGAAATAAGGATGCAAAATTGTTCAAATAAAAAACATATTTTCTTCACTTTACAATATTGTGTAAAAGAATATATTTTTATCCAAAACATTTGCTTGTGTTTGTTTGTTTGTTTTATAATGTTTGGGGATAATAGAGCAGTAAAGTCCTCCCGAATCATTTCATCGAATTACTTGGAGGTTTCATTACAAATTGAATCCACTGTTATTTTAAATGTTCTGAATTGCAGTTTCCTCATTTTTTTTCTGTTATTAAACATGTAATACGCAACAGGTTTACATTTTCATCTTTTCTGTAACCAGAGTTAAAATATTAGCATCAGCTCTAGAGTAGCTCAGTAAAAATGCGACTCAAATGCAATCATTGTTTTCTTTGCCATTTAGCTACCATTTTCTTTCCTCATTTAAAAGGGTACTTTGATCTTAAGTAACCTTATAATATAAGTATTTGTGCTGTGCATACAATCTGACTTTTAGAAAGCATTTTAGATCGCTACAGGAAATGATTTAAGATTCTAGTTGTCTTATGGATGTCAACAGTTGGCTGTGTCATGCACTAAGGAAGAATATGCAGTGGAGTGATATCCATCAATGAAAACAAAATTATTTGAAGAGTTGCTTAAGAAGGTAGGCACCAGATTAATCTGAGATTTATTCAACCTTCTAATGCATGAGTTTTTGCTGAAGATGGTTTCTGTCGAGGATTGGGGCTAAGTGATTGTTTTCTGAGTCAAATTGCTTGCACACTATAGAGAATCTGCTCACAGCTGCTGATTGCTCAGTACCAGAGGCAGAAGCAGAGGCAGGCTCTGCCTTTAGTCTTCCCAGTTTGTCTGAGGGTCTTTGCCAGTGGGTCTCCATTTGGGGTGGTTTTGTTCACTTAAAGACACTCATCTATTCTGAAAATATTTTTGGTTGTCACAACTGGAAGGAAGGATGCTACCAACATCTAAAAAGTAGAGAAGTTGCTCCATATCTTAGGGTACAGAGGATAAATTCCCATGACAAAGAATTATGTGATACAAAATCTCAATAGTGCCTTGCTTGAAAAGCCTGGGTCTATACAAATGCAAACCTTTTTTTTTTTTGACAAATGAGCATGCAAATATTTTCCCCAAAACATTCAAATCAGTGATCCCAAGAAAATACAGCTACAAAAAAAGAGCAGGCTATGTCAATTATGTAGATGTATACCTCAAAGTTTTCTTTACTTTTATGCCACTGCTATACACAAACAAAAGCCCTCATTAAAAATGGTAGCCAATACCCATGGAGAATTTACCCTCTTCTGTGGATTCTTTACAACAGTCTTATGAAGAGCACTAGTATTTTCCCTTTACAGATGATAAAACACTGCATTGGGGAGACTCAACCAACTGCCCACCCCAGAGTCTCATCTGAAACACAAGGCGAGGCTTTGACCTAGAGCTCTGGACACACAGCTCATGTGCCAAATTTACCCACAACCTCCAGCACTTAAAAAATGGAAATCTTCAGTAGATGTGACTAGACATAATATGAAAACTGAAACATGTCATATTGTAAAACACTATTTTTTATGCTATCTTGACATAGAGGTTCAGGAAGCAAGTCTGAATTTCTCAACCAACTCATCTTTGACAAAACCTTCAACAACATCCACTGGGGAGAGGAGAACCTATTCAGTAAATGGTGCTGGGAAAACAGACTGATCACATGCAAAAGATTGAAACAGGACCCCTACCTGTCACTATACACAAAAATTAACTTGAAATGGGTCAAAGACCTAAACGTAAAACCTCAAACTGTAAAAATGCTAGAAAATGCAGGAGACACCCTTATGGAAATTGGAACTGGCAACCAATTCCTGAACAGAACCCTAAGTGCTCATACCATAAGAAATAAGACAGACAAGTGGGACCTGACCAAACTGATGAGGAGAATGGGGAGACAACCCACAGAATGGGAAAAAATACTTGCCAGTTGTATATCTGACAAAGACCTAATATCTAGGATCTACAAGGAACTCAAACGTGACGAAAGGAAAATAACAACCATTAAAAAGCAGGCAAAAGGCACGAGTCGCAGACACATGAAAAAGAGCTCAGCCTCACTCATCATCAGAGAAATGCAAATCAAAACCACATTCACATATCACCTAACCCCAGTAAGAATGGTCATCATTAATAAAACAAACAACAACTGATGCTGGCGAGGATGTAGAGAAAAAGGAACGCTTCTAAACTGCTGGTGGGAATGCAGACTAGCACAACCTCTGTGGAAGACAGTGTGGCGATTTCTGAGAGAACTAGAAATTGATCTTCCATATGACCCAGCAATTCCCCTAGTGGGAATATACTCAGAGGAACTCAAATCATTCTACCAAAAAGATACTTGCACACGCATGTTTGTTGCAGCTCTAGTCAGAATAGCAAAAACATGTAACCAACCATGCTGCCCATCCAAGATGGACTGGATTAAAAAAAATGTGGTAGCTATACACAAAGAAATATTATGCAGCCATAAGGAAGGGCAAACATATGGACTTCACAGCAACTTGGATGGATTTAGAGTCGATCATACTCAGTGATCTATCACAAAAA